>NC_074671.1:56130855-56170855 GCF_029448725.1 Salvelinus fontinalis
AGGACATGGTGAGAGGGTAGTCCCCACTGTCCTGCAGACCACAGATAACAACATCAATATGTTGATCTATTACCGGGGTGAGGACATGGTGAGAGGGTAGTCCCCACTGTCCTGCAGACCACAGATAAACATGATCAATATGTTGATCTATTACCGGGGTGAGGACATGGTGAGAGGGTAGTCCCCACTGTCCTGCAGACCACAGATAAACATGATCAATATGTTGATCTATTACCGGGGTGAGGACATGGTGAGAGGGTAGTCCCCACTGTCCTGCAGACCACAGATAACAACATCAATATGTTGATCTATTACCGGGGTGAGGACATGGTGAGAGGGTAGTCCCCACTGTCCTGCAGACCACAGATAAACATGATCAATATGTTGATCTATTACCGGGGTGAGGACATGGTGAGAGGGTAGTCCCCACTGTCCTGCAGACCACAGATAAACATGATCAATATGTTGATCTATTACCGGGGTGAGGACATGGTGAGAGGGTAGTCCCCACTGTCCTGCAGACCACAGATAAACATGATCAATATGTTGATCTATTACCGGGGTGAGGACATGGTGAGAGGGTAGTCCCCACTGTCCTGCAGACCACAGATAACATGATCAATATGTTGATCTATTACCGGGGTGAGGACATGGTGAGAGGGTAGTCCCCACTGTCCTGCAGACCACAGATAACATGATCAATATGTTGATCTATTACCGGGGTGAGGACATGGTGAGAGGGTAGTCCCCACTGTCCTGCAGACCACAGATAAACACGATCAATATGTTGATCTATTACCGGGGTGAGGACATGGTGAGAGGGTAGTCCCCACTGTCCTGCAGACCACAGATAACATGATCAATATGTTGATCTATTACCGGGGTGAGGACATGGTGAGAGGGTAGTCCCCACTGTCCTGCAGACCACAGATAAACATGATCAATATGTTGATCTATTACCGGGGTGAGGACATGGTGAGAGGGTAGTCCCCACTGTCCTGCAGACCACAGATAACATGATCAATATGTTGATCTATTACCGGGGTGAGGACATGGTGAGAGGGTAGTCCCCACTGTCCTGCAGACCACAGATAAACATGATCAATATGTTGATCTATTACCGGGGTGAGGACATGGTGAGAGGGTAGTCCCCACTGTCCTGCAGACCACAGATAACATGATCAATATGTTGATCTATTACCGGGGTGAGGACATGGTGAGAGGGTAGTCCCCACTGTCCTGCAGACCACAGATAAACATGATCAATATGTTGATCTATTACCGGGGTGAGGACATGGTGAGAGGGTAGTCCCCACTGTCCTGCAGACCACAGATAACATGATCAATATGTTGATCTATTACCGGGGTGAGGACATGGTGAGAGGGTAGTCCCCACTGTCCTGCAGACCACAGATAAACATGATCAATATGTTGATCTATTACCGGGGTGAGGACATGGTGAGAGGGTAGTCCCCACTGTCCTGCAGACCACAGATAACATGATCAATATGTTGATCTATTACCGGGGTGAGGACATGGTGAGAGGGTAGTCCCCACTGTCCTGCAGACCACAGATAAACATGATCAATATGTTGATCTATTACCGGGGTGAGGACATGGTGAGAGGGTAGTCCCCACTGTCCTGCAGACCACAGATAAACATGATCAATATGTTGATCTATTACCGGGGTGAGGACATGGTGAGAGGGTAGTCCCCACTGTCCTGCAGACCACAGATAAACATGATCAATATGTTGATCTATTACCGGGGTGAGGACATGGTGAGAGGGTAGTCCCCACTGTCCTGCAGACCACAGATAAACATGATCAATATGTTGATCTATTACCGGGGTGAGGACATGGTGAGAGGGTAGTCCCCACTGTCCTGCAGACCACAGATAAACACGATCAATATGTTGATCTATTACCGGGGTGAGGACATGGTGAGAGGGTAGTCCCCACTGTCCTGCAGACCACAGATAAACACGATCAATATGTTGATCTATTACCGGGGTGAGGACATGGTGAGAGGGTAGTCCCCACTGTCCTGCAGACCACAGATAAACACGATCAATATGTTGATCTATTACCGGGGTGAGGACATGGTGAGAGGGTAGTCCCCACTGTCCTGCAGACCACAGATAAACATGATCAATATGTTGATCTATTACCGGGGTGAGGACATGGTGAGAGGGTAGTCCCCACTGTCCTGCAGACCACAGATAAACACGATCAATATGTTGATCTATTACCGGGGTGAGGACATGGTGAGAGGGTAGTCCCCACTGTCCTGCAGACCACAGATAAACACGATCAATATGTTGATCTATTACCGGGGTGAGGACATGGTGAGAGGGTAGTCCCCACTGTCCTGCAGACCACAGATAAACATGATCAATATGTTGATCTATTACCGGGGTGAGGACATGGTGAGAGGGTAGTCCCCACTGTCCTGCAGACCACAGATAAACATGATCAATATGTTGATCTATTACCGGGGTGAGGACATGGTGAGAGGGTAGTCCCCACTGTCCTGCAGACCACAGATAAACATGATCAATATGTTGATCTATTACCGGGGTGAGGACATGGTGAGAGGGTAGTCCCCACTGTCCTGCAGACCACAGATAAACATGATCAATATGTTGATCTATTACCGGGGTGAGGACATGGTGAGAGGGTAGTCCCCACTGTCCTGCAGACCACAGATAAACATGATCAATATGTTGATCTATTACCGGGGTGAGGACATGGTGAGAGGGTAGTCCCCACTGTCCTGCAGACCACAGATAAACATGATCAATATGTTGATCTATTACCGGGGTGAGGACATGGTGAGAGGGTAGTCCCCACTGTCCTGCAGACCACAGATAAACATGATCAATATGTTGATCTATTACCGGGGTGAGGACATGGTGAGAGGGTAGTCCCCACTGTCCTGCAGACCACAGATAAACATGATCAATATGTTGATCTATTACCGGGGTGAGGACATGGTGAGAGGGTAGTCCCCACTGTCCTGCAGACCACAGATAAACATGATCAATATGTTGATCTATTACCGGGGTGAGGACATGGTGAGAGGGTAGTCAATCAATTAAGATGTATTTATGAAGCCCTTTTTAATAATCAGCAGTTGTCACACTGTCCTTGACGTACATCAATACGTTAATACACACGTCAGTCTATATCCACCCGCCCCCCCCCCCCCCCCCCCCCGTCGTCATCTGACCAATGACAGCTTTGATGCATTACCTCGTCAAACTCCTCTGTCATCTTCCTGATGATCTCAGCGTTCTGCATGTTCCGGAACATCTCGATGCGCACGGTGCCTGAAGAGGGTTACGCACAACCACAATACAACCTTTAACAACCACAATACAACCACAATACAACCAACCTGGAAATGAGGCCTATATAATCAGAATATTGTCTGGTGTGTAGGTAGCAGTAGACTATGACAGTAATACCTTTGCAGCCAGAACACTGGATAAAGAAGTTGATGAGGTCCAGTAAGGCGATGTCTCTGTCCTGCTTGTACGACTCGATCCAGTCATCAACCACAGACTGCATGGCACTCTTTCCCATTCTGACCACCTCAAACAGAGTGACGGGGTCTCCTCCCTCGCCGTTGGTCTGAGGGACCCCATTGGCCTTCCTCCCTTTAGCCCCTCCTGTAGCCTTCTCCGCTGGGGACTTCCGAGGCTTCTTATTGGCTGCCTAAAAAGGGGAGGGGCAAAGGGTTCAGATATACAGGAAGAGATAATGCAGAGAGAAGGAACCTGGTAGAAAGGGGTTCTTACTGGTGGTCTGCCAGGCCTCCCTCTCTTCTTCTTGCCTTTAGTGTCTGTCGGGTCCTCCAGCTCACTCACACTCACACTCAGACTCACTGTGTCTGCCGCTCCGCTCTCATTGGACGAGTCCCTGCAACACACACACACACACACACACACTTATACTGAGAGGGATACACATACAGAATTCTAGCCACACTCAGCGATCACAACACACACACACACACCTGCGTTTGACTAATTACCGCATCAGGGGTGTGTTGTGATCTCTTAATGAGGCTTTGGTTGACGATGCAACAGGGAAAGACTCACTGTAGGACAGGCAGCTCAGAGGTGATCATCCTGACTGCTGCAGGGGAGGGGTGTGTGTCCTCAGGAAAGGGTCAACTGGAGGGAGGGGTGTGTGTCGGCCGTGCGCGTGTGTGGTGGGTGTTACAGAGGGGTGACCAAACTCACTCAACACTGGAGACACAGCTCTCACAACACACCAGCCCCTAGAGAGAGAGGGAGACACAGTTTAGCCATTTGTCACAAATGTCTGGTGATCTAGTTTGGAATATTCTCAACATTTACGCAACTTGAAAAAGAGAACGAAAAAAGGAATGATAGGAGAAAGAATGAGTATCAGAGGAGAGGAGAGAGAAAGAGAAAGGGGAGAGGGGAGAGAAAGAGAGAGGGGAGAAGAGAGAGAAAGCAGGCAGAGAAGAGGAGAAAGAGTGGAAAGGGAGACACCAACTGGCCACTTTAGGAAGTGCAACAGTAAAGTCTAGAGGGGACGTGTCGAGAGTGTGGTTTCAAACAGAAAGAGGTCTAAGCATGTCAACAACATTCTAAACAATTAGATTTAAATCATTTCAACCACAACATTAGACATTCTAATCATTTCAAACAGCGTGACTTCAACTTTTATTGTGGAGAAAAAGTATTGCGGGAAAAATCTTCACAACAAATCCCATAACGTTTTGCTGTCAAATCTGATCCTTTGTGACAAGGGGAAATCATTTAACTGGTTAGACCCCAGAGTTTTTCACGGTTGCAAGGTCAGGAAAACTCTAAGGCTCCTTCTATAGGCTATACGTTAGATCTAACGTTTGTCCTATCAATTTGCTTGCCTGGATAAGAATAAACTCCTGGCCCTATTTATAGAAATAACAGTCATTACTACATATTAGGCCTAGTGTAGTAAATATCAACGAGTGGGTGCAGTACCCTGCTTCGGCCACCAATGGCAGTATGATCCACAAAGTCCTCTCACCTCCGTCTAAATAAACACACTTTATACGGCTTTAACAAGGTTTTAATCAGTTGAAAATGTATTTAACCTCTCAATAAGTTAAATGGGAGTTTATGTGGTGTTTTGTCTCATAGTTGAGTGTGTCTAGGGAGTGTTATGGAGGGCGAGTGTGTGTGTGAGTGTGTGTGTGTGGCTGAGACTGGGCTAAAACAACAGTAGGGGGCAGGCTAGGAGAGACTGTATTTAAATGTTCTCACACACAGAGAAACTGGAGAGAGCTTGAGCACGCCAGCCGAGTGAGTCTGTTACCAACACATGCACATTGCACACACACCCCCCTCTGTCTGTCTGCCAGACACAACACGGCACGCAGAGAGAAGTAATGAGGGAAGAGATGGTGGACTCGCAGCTTTATCAACTCTTGTTTATTGATGTTTGTGAAAATAACTAAATATAGCTTGTTTGTACCTGTCTATAATATACACATATGATAGTTTATTGATTTATTTATCAATTAAAGTAAATTGTTGATTGGACTTGTAAGTAGAAAATGTCAGTATATGTTTTACCTAATAATATTGGGCACCATATAAATGGTACACATTGAGGTTAACTAATAAAAGGTGGTAGGATGTGAAGAGCTGTAAAAACACAGAGGGAAATCCTGAATGCTAACCACCAGCTACTGTCATTATGCAGTACAACCCCCCTACCACCACCACCACCACTTCTAGTAGCATCTCTCCAGGGATCACTACGGTCCCACTGTTGGCTGAAATGCGTGCTCTCCATCTGTCCCTCTCTTCTCTTCCTTCCCTCCCCAATTCTAGATTCTCTCCGGACAAAAGAAGGCTAAAGCAACAGGGGAAATCTGTGGGACTGGGTTCAGATAGTATTTGAAAGCTGTGCGTCACCTTGGCAGAAGGCCAGAGATGGGTGTCTGCCAGAGTTGTTATTGACCATTGACTGAAGACTACTGCTACTCCTTAATTAACATCCATCTCTCTCTCACACAGAAGCCTGGAGGGAGTGTCTGTTCACTGTTAAAAAGAGAGCAGCCAACACACACACACACACACAAACACACACACACACACCTGTGGTCTCTGTATTCCAGTTACTGGGCTCTGACAGCTTTGGGAGCTGCCCGGGTGAGAGGTGTGTGTGTGTGTGTGTGTGTGTGTGTGTGTGTGTGTGTGTGTGTGTGTGTGTGTGTGTGTGTGTGTGTGTGTGTCCTTTTCTCAAGGAGCAGAGCAGCTCCACAAGGAGAGACAGAGAGAGTGGAATTGTGCGATTTCACTGCTTGGAGCGCTCTGAAGCACTCACCCTGACATTCCAGGTGGTGCTGTGGCATCAGGAGTGTGTGTGTGTGTGTGTGTGTGTGTGTCATACCACACAGAATAACCAGAGCTTCCTCTGCTATAATAGGCTAATCCTGCTTAGAATCAATGTGAGAGATCACACCCCCCCCTGCCAGAGGCAGGCAGCGAGGGCTTATATAACACGTTACAGAGAGTTATGCAGGGCTCATATTTTATCATCTGTGGTCTGACCGAACACATAACTCTGTGTGTGTGTGTGTGTGTGTGTGTGTGTGTGTGTGTGTGTGTGTGTGTGTGTGTGTGTGTGTGTGTGTGTGTGTGTGTGTGTGTGTGTAAGCCACTTAACATGCATGACATGTACTCCGGGAGGCAGGCAGGCATTGCCATGGCAACCCGTGTGGGTCATAAGCCCCCCTCCCCCCTCCCCTGATTGGCTGATCAGTGAGAAGGGACTGGGTGGGGAGGAGAGAGCGTGATGGAGGGGGGAGATTGGGGGAAAGAGGAGAGGGACAGGGGGTAAGAAGGCACAAAAGAGATGAAGAGATCCATTGTGATCTCTGGGGATTCCTTAGAAGTCCCTTTCACTGCTGTTAAGAATCTCCACTGTTTTCAACTATGACGACCAGGCAGATAATAACACATTATCACCTACCCACATTATACAATCCTATTTCACCTGAATAAAGTCGCCCATAAGAATGCTGTCATAATGGGAACAAGGTCAGAGAGTACTGCCACTAGGCTGCCTCTGTCCAACAAAGCTGTGGGAACTAACAGCACTGAAGATGAGGAGAACACGTCTCTTGGGAGGAGGACAGTAGTCAACTGTAAAATATCCTATCATTTGGCAGAGCACAAAGCTTCACTCACAGACAGCTCCATGTGGAAGTGAGAGAAAAGGTGTTGCCTACATCAATTATCCATTTTAACAGGCACTCTGATTCTTAGAGATCACACACACACACACACACACACACACAATGCAAAAATCTCAGTTGCTCCCTTGCTGCTGCTATGTGCACACACACACACACACACACACAATTCAAGCTTCTGCACTCCAAAGAGCATCACTCATAAGAAAAATGATCCTGTCCGAACTCTGCACTGCCGAGGTGTTTCAAACAGCAGCTAGACAAAGGGGAAAGAGGGAAACAGCATATAAAAGACAGCTCTTCCAGACTGCTGCCTGCAATTACTGGGCCATTCAATCTGGAACAAGACATATAGGCCAACTAGTAATAAAAAGGGACATGATATAGTCTCTGAAATGTCACACAGTTTTCTGAAACATAAAACCATGTCACTTGGATGAGGACTTTTGGGCATGCTATTGTCCTCTGATCTGAAACAGTTGTAGACTGCAGAGAAATGAGGGCAGAGAGATCAGAGGAGTCAGTCATGGTCCTAAAGCCACACTACTCTAGCTAGGACGGACGGACGGACGGACGGACGGACGGACGGACGGACGGACGGACGGACGGACGGACGGACGGACAGACAGACAGACAGACAGACAGACAGACAGACAGACAGACAGACACATAAAAAGAGACAGACAGACAGAGACAGACAGACAGAGACAGACAGACAGACAGACAGACAGACAGACAGACAGACAGACAGACAGACAGACAGACAGACAGAGACATAAAAAGAGACAGACAGACGGGGAGAGGGAGAGAGAGACAGACAGAGGGAGAGAGACAGACAGGGAGAGGAGGATGATCAAATGATATAGATCAAGAGAGTCTGAGAAGAGTGAGAATAAGTAAACAAGAGATAGGAAAAGAAGGGGACCAGTATTATCCCCATGCAGGTCAATGAGAGAGATGGAACTTTCCTAACCCTGTCATGACCCCAGTCATACAAGGAAGGAGAAGCAGACAGACACCAGGGGCCCCCAATTACATTAAGCCGCGGGGCGAGTTTTCCTTGTGCGGATGGTCGGAACATAGTTATAAGTAATTTAACAGCAAGAATCCCAAACAGATACAGTGCCTTCAGAAAGCAGTCATGCCCCTTGACTTATTCCACATGTTGTGTTACAGTCTGAATTCAAAATGGATTCACGTTTGTTTTTCTTCTCACCCATCTACAGTCAATAACGACAACCCCATAATGACAAAGTGGAAACATGATTAGACATTTTAGCAAATGTATTGAAAGATGTAAATGAGATATTTCTGTATTTCATAAGTATTCACACCCCTGAGTCAATACGTGATAGAATCAACTCTGGCATGGATTATAGCGGGGCGGCAGGGTAGCCTAGTGGTTAGAGCAGACGTGGTAAACTTCTGTCGTTATAACCCTGAACAAGGCATTTAACCAACTGTTCCTAGGCCGTCATTGAAAATAAGAATTTGTTCTTAACTGACTTGCCTAGTTAAATAAAGGTAAAATAAATAGCTGAGTCTTTCTGGGTAAGTCTCTAAAAGCTTTCCACACCTGGATTGTACAACCTGGATTGTACAACATTAGCTAATTATTATTTTCAAAATTCTTCAAGCTCTGTCAAATTGGTTGTTGATCATTGCTAGACAACCATTTTCAGTTTGACATATATTTTCAAGTAGATTTAAGTCAAGACAACTCAGGAACATTACTGTCTTAAGGAGAATTAATCTCCAAGTGTCTGGTAGAAAGCAGACTGAACCAGGTTTTTCTCTAGGATTTTGCCTGTGCTTAGCTCCATTCCATGTATTATTTATCCTGAAAAACCAGTCCTTATCAATTACAAGCACACCCATAACATGACACAGCCACCACTATGCTTGAAAATATGGAGAGTGGTACTCAGTAATGTGTTGTATTTGCCCCAAACATAACGCTTTGTATTCAGGACAACTGAATTGCTTTGCCACATTTTTGACAGCAGAGCCTTGTTGTAAACAGGGTGCATGTTTTGGAATATGTTTATTCTGTACCGGATGTATTCTTTTCAAAATGTAAGTCAGGTAATTATTGTGGAATAACTACAAGGTTGTTGACCCATCCTTAGTCTTCTCCTATCACAGCCATTCAAATCTGTACCTGTTATAAAGTAACCATTGGCCTCATGGTGAAATCCCTGAGCTGTTTCCTTCCTCTCAGGCAACTGAGTTAGTAAGGCCACCTGTATCTTTGTTGTGTATTGAAACACCATCCAAAGTGTAATTAATAACTTCACCATGCTCAAAGGGTTAAGCAAATGTTCCCTCCTGAATTTATTTAGACTTTGCATAACAAAGGGGCATTATGGGGTATTGTGTGTAGACCAGTGACAAAACACTTCATCCATTTTAAATTCAGGTTGTAACAAAATGTGGAAAAAGTCAAGGGGTGTGAATACTCTGAAGGCACTGTGTGTGTGTGTGTGTGTGTGTGTGTGTGTGTGTGTGTGTGTGTGTGTGTGTGTGTGTGTGTGTGTGTGTGTGTGTGTGTGTGTGTGTGTGTGTGTGCGTATACACACACACACTTCAGCTATTTGACTGACCAAGAAAGGAGAGTGATGGAGCGCTGCAACAGATGACCTGGCCTCCACAAATCACCCGACCTCAACCCAATTATTTTTTTTTAACCTTCATTCAACTAGGCAAGTCAGTTAAGAATGTAATTCTTATTTACAATGACGGCCTACCAAAAGGCAAAAGACTTTCTGCAGGGACGGAGGCTGGGATTAAATTTATTTTTTATTTTTTAAATAACATAAATATAGGACAAAACATACATCATGACAAGAGAGACCTAAGACAACAAATGTCTTAAATTGTCTTAAAGCCTCAATTGAGATGGTTTGGGATGAGTTGGACTGCAGAGTGAAGGAAAAGCAGCCAACAAGTGCTCAGCATATGTGGGAACTCCTTCAAGACTGTTGGAAAAGCATTCCAGGGGAAGCTGGTTGAGAGAATGCCAAGAGTGTGCAAACCTGTCATCAGGGTAAAGGGTGGCGACTTTGAAGAATCTCAAATAAAAATATATTTTGATTTGTTTAACACTTTTTTGGTTACTATATGATTCCATGTGTGTTATTTCATAGTTTTGATGTCTTCACTATTATTCTACATTGTAGAAAATAGTAAAAATAAAAGAAAACCCTGGAATGAGTAGGTGTGTCCAAACTTTTGACTGGTACTGTATATATATTTATTTAAAATAAAATCCCCGGTGGGCCGCCTATTGGAGAACCCTGTTCTGAAGTGTAATGACATGACGGGATGAAGTGTCTCTCACACAACCGCTCTCTTTCACTCAATCCCCATTCATCCATCTTCTCCATCTCTTTCTCTCTGCCAATCCCACATGGAATGAGTCTTTAAGCAACAGCGTAGTAGATAATGTAGTGAAATGTGTGTGTCGGGGGAACAAATCTGTCAATGTGCCCTTGAGCAAGGCACTTAACCCTAATTGCTCTTGTAAGACACTCTGGATAGGAGGGTCTGCTAAATGACTCAAATGTCAAATGTAATAAGGGAATAACATGTGTCCTCACTGTCCAGTGCATTGGCCATGAAAAAAATACCTTTCTAATTTTCATTCTCTGGTCCCTTGAATCATGCCAATAAACTCAAGCCCCCTTGACAAATGAGTGGAGCTCCCCTGGTCTGCTCTAAGGTATCTGTAGTGGGGGGTTCACTTAATAATGCAGCATCATGGTCTCTATATTACAGAGAGCCTCTACAGTAATAAAATGTCTTTACAGAGCTCTAGAGTAGGCTTTGGGCTGTAGCCTCTACAGTACCTTTACAGAGCTCTAGAGTAGGCTTTGGGCTGTAGCCTCTACAGTACCTTTACAGAGCTCTAGAGTAGGCTTTGGGCTGTAGCCTCTACAGTACCTTTACAGAGCTCTAGAGTAGGCTTTGGGCTGTAGCCTCTACAGTACCTTTACAGAGCTCTAGAGTAGGCTTTGGGCTGTAGCCTCTACAGTACCTTTACAGAGCTCTAGAGTAGGCTTTGGGTTGCAGGCTCTATAGTAATACAGTGGTTTTACAGAGCCCTAGTGTAAACTTTGGGCTGCAGCCTCTACATAAAAAACCAAAAGGTTTCTAAAGAAATATACATTTTTCTTGCCGGCAGGCAAGAAAAAAAGAACGAGAAAGGAAAAAGGAAAATAAAGAGGATTCTCTCTGCAATGGCCGCCTGGCTCACTGCAGCTATCGCAAAATGGAGACGCAGGGAGAGCGAGTGAAATGGAGGAGAGAACGAGAGCACAGAGGGAGATCAGTGGGAGCAGAGGAGGAAGAGAGAGGGGAGGAGGGCTGGGGGGAGCTGGGAGAGAGAGACTCATTAGTTTGTCTCATCTTTCTGCCTCTCTCACCTTGACCCACATTCACTGTCTGTTGCTATTCACCCCCCCCCCCACCACACACACACTTTGATTTCTCCAGCTGAGGCTATTATACCCTAATGACATAAGAGGCTCCAGAATGTTATCATTTCACTACAGAGAACCCATTACTGTGACTAGCAGAATCAGTGTGTGTGTGATAAAGACTGTGGGTTCAAGAGCACTGCATATCCAGGGCTGAACCTCCTGCAGTCTGATCATGAAGTGAGCCTATGAAGTCAGATGTTTGTTTGGCCAAAGGTGTTTGGTTTACCTCGAGATGCTACTGGGGGAAAGTGACATTCCCAGGTTGTCAATGTGCTAGTGTGACTGTCCAGACATAGAACCTAGAGCCTGACCTCTCATCATCTCAACTCTAGACTGCATTAGCCCATTGAGCTAAAGCATAAACATCCTGACATTAGTCTTCAGGTCCCTGACAGGCAATGTTCATCATCCATGAGGGTAGTTTACCAGACCACTGCTGATACAATGGTAATGGGGTAATCTGGTAATCTGGGGGTTAGAAGGGGTAGTTTAATCTACTGTGCTACAGGGAAACCCTTAATCCCACATGAGACTATAAAGGCAGATGAAGTGAACAACACACACCCTTAATCTGAGTGTGAGCCGGCTTTCTCCGCCAGAAAATATCAGGAGCATGAGATATATATATATATATATGCAGACAATGATGTAAAATGTGTATGTGTGTATGTAACTGTACTTTATTGATCCCCTGAGGGTAGGCCCACATTAAATGTGTCACCAGCAGTAGTAGTGTTGGAGAATAATGTGTTAGAAAACCAAACCAGACAAGCATCGGCTGGAGAGATTTTAGCAGCATCATCATGTTAGCTTTAGATGCAACGCTACCGTGCTGAAACATACTTGACTGTGTGCTTTCAATGCCTTTAGATACATACTATTTAATGTTACACTAGTATAACCAACTGGGTGTTGAACCAAGTAGCCAACAAGTACACCAGTCTGCTAGGTCTCAGGGAATGATGTGAAACAACCACGCGAAGCGCTGGACAGGAATGGTTCAGAGCATTTTCAGCCCCACATTCTCTCTCTCTCTCCATTTGATGCTACAGGTCAGCTAGCCAACCCGCTAAACATCCGCTAGCCAACCCGCTAAACATCCGCTAGCCAACCCGCTAAACATCCGCTAGCCAACCCGCTAAACATCCGCTAGCCAACCCGCTAAACATCCGCTAGCCAACCCGCTAAACAGCCGCTAGCCAACCCGCTAAACAGCCGCTAGCCAACCCGCTAAACAGCCGCTAGCCAACCCGCTAAACAGCCGCTAGCCAACCCGCTAAACATCCGCTAGCCAACCCGCTAAACATCCGCTAGCCAACCCGCTAAACATCCGCTAGCCAACCCGCTAAACATCCGCTAGCCAACCCGCTAAACATCCGCTAGCCAACCCGCTAAACATCCGCTAGCCAACCCGCTAAACATCCGCTAGCCAACCCGCTAAACATCCGCTAGCCAACCCGCTAAACATCCGCTAGCCAACCCGCTAAACATCCGCTAGCTGATTACAACACAAACTGCTAGCTAAACTAGGCCTACACCACAGCCAACTACACCACAACCAGCTAGCAAAATGCACCACAGCTTACAATGAATGCAACACAACCAGATAGTTAGCTATCAGATTTTTCTAATGCCAATTGAAGCTATAAAGTTGTTATTTCACTGCGAGTGGTCCTGACAGCTTCCCTGTATACATACCATTTGCTTTAGACAGCTTCAATATCTTCTCATTACTCTAAAGAGACGTAGGGCGTATTCTTTCAGCGAACACACTTGATAATGGTCACTTCCTAAAACTGAAATAATACCTTCTTCACACACACTTTCACAAACACAGTCCTAAATCTGGATTCAGCTTGGATTCAATAACTATGTCTAAACTGAGTCTGCTGAAGTCAAGGAGGACACTGGAGGTGTGTAATGGCAACATGTTACAGTATCATTTATGGTGTAAATTGGCCTGATCATAAAATACTAATTCAGTTACAAATCAAAACTGGTTCAGTCACACAAATCAACTAGCTATTACAAATTAATAATTTACTATAAATATACCAGTCATTACACAGGCCAACACCCCCAAAGTTAAGTAATTTTTTATATATATATATATATATATAAACTAGGCAATTAAGGTCACAGTTGTGAAAATGTAGGACACTAAAGAGGTTTTTCTACTGACTCTGAAAAACACAAAAAGAAAGATAACCAGGGTCCCTGCTCATCTGCGTGAACATGCCTTAGGCATGCTGCAAGGAGGCATAAGGACTGCAAATGTGGCCAGGGCAATAAATTGCAATGTCCGTACTGCGAGACGCCTAAGACAGCGCTACAGGGAGACAGGACGGACAGCTGATCGGGCACAAACCCACCGTCGCTGGATCAGACAGGACTGGCAAAAATTGCTCTTCACTGACGAGTCGCGGTTTTGTCTCACCGGATTCGCGTTTATTGTAGAAGGAATGAGCGTTACACCGAGGCCTGTACTCTGGAGCGGGATCGATTTGGAGGTGGAGGGTCCGTCATGGTCTGGGGCGGTGTGTCACAGCATGATCGGACTGAGAGTGTCATTGCAGGCAATCTCAACGCTGTGCGTTACAAGGAAGACATCCTCCTCCCTCATGTGGTACCCTTCCTGCAGGCTTATCCTGACATGACCCTCCAGCATGACAATGCCACCAGCCATACTGCTCGTTTTGTGCGTGATTTCCTGCAAGACAGGAATGTCAGTGTTCTGCCATGACCAGTGAAGAGCTCGGATCTCAATCCCATTGAGCACGTCTGGGACCTGTTGGATCGGAGGGTGAGGGCTAGGGCTATTCCTCCCAGAAATGTCCAGGAACTTGCAGGTGCCTTGGTGGAAGAGTGGGGTAACATCTCACAGCAAGAACTGGCAAATCTGGTGCAGTCCATGAGAAGGAGATGCACTGCGGTACTTAATGCAGCTGGTGGCCACACCAGATACTGACTGTTACTTTTGATTTTGAACCCCCCCCCCCCCCCCCCTTTGTTTAGGGACTCATTATTCAATTTCTGTTAGTCACATGTCTGTAACATGTTCATACAAATATTTACACATGTTAAATTTGATGAAATAAACTCAGTTGACAGCGAGAGGACGTTTCTTTCCCCCCTGGGTTAATATATATAACCATTTAGGATTTCCGTTTGGGTCAAAAAAGACTCAAATCATAAGAAAAAAAGAAGTCTCGTGTCTCAATGAAATCAAGATTAGAAATTACAACCACTTTTTGGGCTTAGTTGGTCAATTTGCAGTGTACAAATGATTATAATCATGTTCCGGTCCCTCGACCATCGGCTCTGATAAAAAACGGCCTGTGGTTGAATCTAGTTGCCAACCTCTGCTTTAATGTAGACTCCACCTGACCTACTGCTGCATTCATATACTGTCTGCTACAGAACAGTCTCATCTGGATTACTGGACTGGGCCCACGGCAGGATGACCAGATGTCATTGTTTTCACTGAGAGAGCGACGGTAACTTCTGCCAATTTCCACTGACGTTCCTTATAGAACAGCCACTCCAGTGTTTCCCCTGCCTTTGAATAGGTAGAGAGGGCTCCCCACCTAGCTCTTCCCCTGGTCTAAACAAATGAAATGTTTTGTTCCAGGTCCTACATGTGGCCTAGCCTAATGCCCCAATTACACCAGGCACTACCTCTAACAGTCAAACTACGAGACCATCCAGTTTCAATGGGTGCTGCAAATAAGGACACATTCTGCAACGTAATGGTCGGCGACTATGAGCTTGGCGACCACTTTTATGCAAATTAGCAGCTACTATTAGTAGTTGTAAAGGAATAAAAATATGAAAAACGACTTAATGCTGTTTGAAGCGGTATCGTTGCCCTTTAATCCACGACTAGCACCTCCGGTTAACGTGTGTAAACAGCAGCTTGCTAGTGGTTTCATGTTTGGTTCATGTTCATTGAAAACATTATTAGCCTACGACTCTAGCCTATTCCCAACACATGTTTTTGGATAATATTGTTAAGCTATTAGGAAATCTATTTCAGTGAATTTCTACTCCATGTTCTTCAAAAACCATGAAAAAGAAATCTAAATTACGCTACATTACATTTGAGTAATTTAGCAGTCTTTTTCACATAACCAGGGCTTGACATCAACCTTTTTTTTAGATGAAAATGTATGACACAATCTGTGCATTCAACTAGAGTACATAAAACAACGACGTCATGAGCCGAATCAGTGCTGGTGAAAGTGATGGCAATTACAAGTCCAACAGGTAAGAAGGGTGGCAAGGTGGTAGAGGAGGACAGGTGCTGTCTGAAGAGACAGACTGTTGCAGATGGGCAACATCTGTGCTGTAGAACTATTGCTAAAATGTTAGGTGTTTATACTTGTATCCCAGCCCCCGACTCAAAGTCAATAGGCTAGGCTGCTCAGAAGTACTGTACACCCCATTGCATTGAAACGTTTCCCATTTCCAGTTGATTTGCCATATGTAACAGGTTAGTCATACACTGGAAATCTTACCAAGTCACACTACTCAACCATGAACTGTGTCAGCAGCCGTGCCAAGTGAAGATCATATCCTGGCCTGCGGTGTGTGCTGTTTTATGGCTGTGTACTAAATTTTGCCGGTCTATGTTGTACGTTCTATGCAAAAGGAGACGAGGAACATAACAATGTGTGACAATAAAGTTTTATTGTATCTCTAGCACCAGTGGTAGTTTACAGTCAGTTGGTCTTCCAGGATGCATAGCCTACAGTAGGCTGCTAGTTCAGTCTGCTGGTGGAAAGTCACATGGCTCAGCTTGTTGCATAACCACTTTGTTGACAATCAGTGAATGATCACTAGGACACAAGCTGGCTGTATAATCCTTTACCCTAAACATCAGACTCTAGACAAAGAGCAGTGACGCTGGGTGTGTGACACAATCTTCAAAGAGTTAGGCTTAAATTAGCCAGCTAGCTAACTTGACCAAATAGTCTCAAACTCCATAATAAAGAAAGATGTATGTGGATATGAAACGGTATAAGTGAACCGATATCCTCATTAACCCATAAGTGACTTCTGCCAGAAGAATGGATCCTTGGGAGAGTGAGGTCTGGAGTGGGGAGCATGGAGACAAGCAGCGTTGGTCTGTACCCAGGGTTGGATTTGGAACCCATCCCCCTCACACTTCCCCGCTAAATTTCTTTAAGCAGAGAAAGGGGCGGAGTGGGTTAGCGAACTAGTTAGCTGCACTTTAAAACAATGATCTACTAGTCAAAATATTGCAATTTGTCAAGAATCCCAACGTTGAACTTCGGTACAATAAGTAACATGTCAAAACAATGGGTGGGAAAACTGGAAACAATGTTCCTAACGTTACTGGTGAAATTTCTGCAGAAATGCCATGAATGGCGTGATAGATTGACAAGGATGGATGTCAAATAGCACTGGTGACAGCAACCCGACTAACACTAACGTTACCTTGCTCCCAAATATATCATCCGAAACCCCGAGACATATGCAATGAATTAGGGTTAGCTAGCAACAATAGCAATGTCTGGCTGGCTGGTTAGCTAGGTCGCGCAGGCGGCAATGTAACGTTACAATAAGAGAGTCTGCATACAACATTCTGTTAACGCGTTGAATCTGTCCGTCTATCAAGAGCAATAAAAACACGTCACACCCATTGCCTTAGTAACGGGAAAACTAAGGGCGAGTGATTAAAAGTGATTCTGGCAAAACACAGCGGTCAAGTCTCTCGTGCGTTCCTGCAATCTGACATGTTGAGACATTCCTGCTAATGGCCCTCGATCAATGTAGCTAGCTAGCCGAACAGAGGGAAGAGAGAAAGCACATCCAGCTCTCTCCGCTAGCTTGCGGAGCAGCACCCATCCCCCTCCTCTCTCTCCCCATCCCTCTCTCGCTCTCTGAATCCACCATCTTGATTCTGAGACCCGTCTCCCCTTTCCCACAAGCCAAAAACACAACCAAAATACCAACAAACTCACCTTTACAGGCCATCGACCAATCGATTACTGTCTTCCGAAATAAAAAATCGATATATCTGATAAAAGTGTGTAGATTTTAATATTGTAAATATGTCGTGAGAAGCGGGAACCGCGCCTTGGAGCAGAAAGGAACAATCCTAAACTGCCATCTGGTGGAGCCTTCCTCGCTGTAATGCTGTTCTGGTGGCGCAGCCTCTCACTGCAACCTTACTGCCTCCTGGCGGACACAGACGAGATTACAGCAACGGGTGCGCGCCGCGGGGGCGAGGAGAGGGGATGCACTGCAAGACCCCGCGAAAAGAAGGAAACAGTGGGGGGCGCGCTCAGATCCACGGGCACGCGTAGAAGGGGAGGGCGAGTTTAGCTGGCAGTGTTTTGGTCGGCGGTTTGATGGTAAATATGCCATCAAAGATTACCCCTCAAAACACAATTTACCAGGCTACAATACACACATGTCACAGTGTTAGTGCAGTATCTTGCCTGAGACCTGAAGACTCATGTTAGCTCCAAGTTGTAATGCCTAGGCTTTAGCTGTGGCAAAGATGATCTGGGCTCAATATCTGGTCTGTCAAAAATCTCACTCTCTGGTTTAATTTTGCTTGTCTACATTGGTTGGTCCTTTTGAGGTGAGACACTCTCAATATCTGCGACATACAGTGCCTTCAGAAAGTATTCACATCCCTTGACTTTCTCCACTTGTTGTGTTACAGCCTGAATTTAAAACGTATTAAATGTAGATGTTTTTGTCACTGGCCTACACACAATACCCCATAATGTCAAAGTGGAATTATGTTTTTTGAAATGTTTACAAAAAAAAAAAAAAAAAAAAGCTGAAATGTTTTGAGTCGATAAGTGTTCAACCCCATTGTTATGGGAAGCGTAAATATGATCAGGAGTAGACATGTACTTAACAAGTCACATAACAAGTCACCCTTAACAAGTCACCCTTCTTACCTTGCTTGGACTCTGTGTGAAATAATAACATGATTTTTGAATGACAACCTCATCTCTGTACCCCACCACAGGAGGCTGGTGGCACCTTAATTGGGGAGGACGGGCTCGTTGTAATGGCTGGAGCAGAATGAGTGAAACGGTATCAAATACATGTTTTCCATTCGCTCCGTCCCAGCCATTATTATGAGTTGTCCTCCCCTCAGCAGCCTCCACTGTACCCCACACATACAATTATCTGTAAGGTCCCTCAGTCGAGCAGTGAATTTCAAACACAGATTCAACCACAAAGACCAGGGAGGTTTTCCAATGCCTCGCGAAGAAGAGCACCTATTGGTAGATGGGTAAAAATACAAAAAAACACAGATTAAATATCCCTTTGAGCATGGTGAAATTATTTTTATTTTTTTATTTAACCTTTATTTAACTAGGCAAGTCAGTTAAGAACAAATTCTTATTTACAATGAGGGTCTACCAAAGGCAAAAGGCCTCCTGCGGGGACCAGAGCTGGGATTAAAGATACAAAAATAAATCAAATAAATAAATAAATCAAAATAAATAAATCAAAACAAAACACACATCACGACAAGAGAGACAACACAACACTACATAAAGAGAGACCTAAGACAACAACATAGCAAGGCAGCAACACATGACAACACAGCATGGTAGCAACACAACATGACAACAACATGGTAACAACACAACATGGTAGCAGCACAAAACATGGTACAAACATTACTGGGCACAGACAACAGCACAAAGGGCAAGAAGGTAGAGACAACAATACATCACGCAAAGCAGCCACAACTGTCAGTAAGAGTGTCGATGATTGAGTCTTTGAATGAAGAGATTGAGATGAAAGTGTCCAGTTTGAGTGTTTGTTGCAGCTCGTTCCAGACGCTAGCTGCAGCGAACTGAAAAGAGGAGCGACCCAGGGATGTGTATGCTTTGGGGACCTTTAACAGAATGTGACTGGCAGAACGGGTGTTGTACGTGGAGGAGCTGCAGTAGATATCTCAGATAGGGGGGAGTGAGGCCTAAGAGGGTTTTATAAATAAGCAACCACCAGTGGCTCTTGCAACGGGTATACAGAGATGACCAGTTTACAGAGGAGTATAGAGTGCAGTGATGTGTCCTATAAGGAGCATTGGTGGCAAATCTGATGGCCGAATGGTAAAGAACATCTAGCCGCTCGAGAGCACCCTTACCTGTCGATCTATAAATTATGTCTCCGTAATCTAGCATGGGTAGGACGGTCATCTGAATCAGGGTTAGTTTGGCAGCTGGGGTGAAAAAGGAGCAATTACGATAGAGGAAACCAAGTCTAGATTTAACTTTAGCCTGCAGCTTTGATATGTGCTGAGAGAAGGACAGTGTACCGTCTAGCCATACAAGTACTTGTATGAAGTGACTACCTCAAGCTCTAAACCCTCAGAGGTAGTAATCGCACCTGTGGGGAGAGGGACATTCTTCTTACCAAACCACATGACCTTTGTTTTGGAGGTGTTCAGAAAAAGGTTAAGGGTAGAGAAAGCTTGTTGGACACTAAGAAAGCTTTGTTGTAGAGGATTTAACCCAAAATCTGGGGAGGGCCAGCTGAGTATAAGACTGTATAATCTGCATATAAATGGATGAGAGAGCTTCCTACTGCCTGAGCTATGTTGTTGATGTAAATTGAAAAGAGTGTGGGGCCTAGGATCGAGCCTTGGGGTACACCCTTGGTGACAGACAGTGGCTGAGACAGTAGATTTTCTGACTTCATACACTGCACACTTTGAGAGAGGTAGTTAGCAAACTAGGCCAAAGACACCTCAGAGATACCAATACTCCTTAGCCGACCCAGAAGAATGGAATGGTCTACCGTATCAAAAGCTTTTGCCAAGTTAATAAAAATAGCAGCACAACATTGCTTAGAATCAAGGGCATTGGTGACATCAGTGAGGACCTTTAAGGTTGCAGTGACACATCCATAACCTGAGCGGAAACCAGATTGCACACCAGAGAGAATACTATAGACATCAAGATGCTGCATCAATACACCCAGTCACTACAAAGATACAGGCGTCCTTCGTAACTCAGTTGACGGCAAGGAAGGAACCCGCTCAGGGATTTTACCATGAGGCCAATGGTTACTTTAAAACAGTTACAGAGTTGAATGGCTGTGATAGGAGGAAACTGAGGATGTATCAACAACATTGTAGTTACTCCACAATACTAACCTAAATGACAGAGGGAAAAGAAGGAAGCCTGTACAGAATATGGGCTCCCGAGTGACATAGCGGTCTGAGGCACTACAGACCCTGTTTCGATCCCAGGCTGTATCATAACTGGCCTTGATCAGAAGTCCCAAAGGGCGGCGCACAATTGGCCAAGCGTCATCCAGGTTAGGAGAATGTTTGGCTGGGGTAGGTCCTCATTGTAAATAAGAATTTGTTCTTAATGTTCTTAACTGACTAGCCTAGTCAAATAAAGGTCAAATACAAATATTCCAAAACATGCATCCTGTTTGCAACAAGGCACTAAAGTAATTCTGCAAAAAATGTAGCAAAGCAATTCACTTTTAGTCCTGAATACAAAGCGTTATGTTTGGGTGACGAATCCAATACAACACATTACAGAGTAACACGCTCCATATTTTCAAGCATAGTGGTGGCTGCATCATGTTATGGGTATGCTTATGTAACGGATGTGAAATGGCTAGCTAGTTAGCGGGTACGCGCTAGTAGCATTTCAATCAGTTACGTCACTTGCTCTGAGACTTAAGTAGTGTTGCCCCTTGCTCTGCAAGGGCCGTGGCCTTTGTGGAGCGATGGGTAACGATGCTTCGTGGGCGACCGTTGTTGATGTGTGCAGAGGGTCCCTGGTTCGCGCCCGTGTCGGGGCGAGGGGACGGTTTAAAGTTATACTGTTACACTTGTAATCGTTAAGGACTCGGGAGTTTTCAGGGTAAAAAATAAACGGAATGGAGCTAAGCACAAAATCCTAGACACTGGGAGATGAATTCACCTTTCAGCAGGACAATAACCTAAAACGCAAGGCCAAATCTACACTGGAGTTGTTTACCAAGACGGTATTGAATGTTCCTGAGTGGCCTAGTTACAGTTATGGCTTAAATCAGTTTGAAAATCTACGGCCAGACCTGAAAAGGCTGTCTAGCAATGATCAACAACCAATTTGACAGAGCTGAAATAATTGTGAAAAGAATAATGGGCAAATGTTGCACAATCCAGGCGTGGACAGCTCTTAGAAACCCGGAAAGCCTCCCAGTCGTAATCGCTGCCAAAGGTGCTTCTACAAATATGATTAGATATTTCTATATTTCATTTTCAATAAATTTGCAAACATTTCTAAAAACTTGATCACTTTGTCATTATGGGGTATTCTGGGTAGACGGGTGAGATAAAATCTATTAAATCCATTTTGAATTCTGGTTCCAACAAAACAAAATGTGCAATTAGTCAAGTCAGGTATTGATACTCTCTGCAGGCACACACTCTCTCTCTTAGTCTGTGTGTGAGAGAGAGTGTGTGTGTGACTGTGCCATACTTTTTTTGTAGGCAACTTCAAATCTAATTACACTGAATCTCTATCTCTCCTTTCTCTCTCTCTGTGTGTGTGTGTTCTCAAGCCCAAACAGAGACCCTGTGTCTCCATGGTAACAGAACTTCCCTGTGGACACTTTAACATGATGTTTACATAAATAATACTACAGGGCTTGAGAAGTAACAGCCAGAGCAGGACTTGAACCAGTAACCCTGTGGTTACGGGACATGTCGTGTGCCACTTGTGTGCCACTTGGGTCATAAAAACCTGGGCCTCTTGGCAGAGGCAGTAGTACACACACTTATAGAAACCTTGCAGAAACAGCCACTTTGTGTGTGAGTGAGTCTGTATTGCTCAATTTTTAATTCCCTCCAAACTATCAGGCCATTTTTATTATCTCCTCTCTCTCTCTCTCCAATATCTCTCTCTCTCTCTCTCTCTAACAATCATCATCATAAATATACATGAAATATGATTGGGTTAGCCCTCTTTCTGTCTATTTTTCTTTTTTGTCTCTCTCTCGCTGCTGTGATTGCACACTGTGGTATTTCACCCAATAGATATGGGAGTTTATCAAAATTGGATTTGTTTTCGAATTCTTTGTGGATCTGTGTAATCTGAGGGAAATATGTGTCTCTAATATGGTCATACATTTGGCAGGAGGTTAGGAAGTGCAGCTCAGTTTCCACCTCATTTTGTGGGCAGTGTGCATAAAGCCTGTCTTCTCTTGAGAGCCAGGTCTTCCTTAGGTTGCCTTTCTCAATAGCAAGGCTATGCCCACTGAGTCTGTACATAGTCAAAGATTTCCTTAATTTTGGGTCAGTCACAGTGATCAGGTATTCTGCCACTGTGTACTTTCTGTTTAGGTCGCTCTCTCTTTCTCTCTCTCTTACCCTCTCCCTTTTATCTCTCTCTCTTACCCTCTCCCTTTTATCTCTCTCTCTTACCCTCTCCCTTTTATCTCTCTCTCTTACCCTCTCCCTTTTATCTCTCTCTCTTACCCTCTCCCTTTTATCTCTCTCTCTTTCTCTCTCTTACCCTCTCCCTTTTATCTCTCTCTCTTACCCTCTCCCCTTTATCTCTCTCTCTTACCCTCTCCCTTTTATCTCTCTCTCTTTCTCTCTCTCTTACCCTCTCCCTTTTATCTCTCTCTCTTACCCTCTCCCTTTTATCTCTCTCTCTTTCTCTCTCTCTTACCCTCTCCCTTTTATCTCTCTCTCTTTCTCTCTCTCTTACCCTCTCCCTTTTATCTCTCTCTCGTCGTAGGACAAGTGTTCATGGTCTATAAACCGTCATCATTCCCAGCTCTGTGCAGGATGAATACTGATTTTCTGAGAGACAAATAGAGAAATAAAGAGACAGAAAGAAAGAGAGAGACAGAGAGGGAGAGACAGCGAGAAAGAGAGAGAAACAGAGAGAGAGAAAGAAAGAGAAACAGAGAGAGAGAAAGAAAGAGAGACAGAGAGGGAGAGACAGAGAGAAAGAGGTAGAGGGAGAGACAGAGAGAAAGAGGTAGAGGGAGAGACAGAGAGAAAGAGGTAGAGGGAGAGACAGAGAGAAAGAGGTAGAGGGAGAGACAGAGAGAAAGAGGTAGAGGGAGAGACAGAGAGAAAGAGGTAGAGGGAGAGACAGAGAGAAAGAGGTAGAGGGAGAGACAGAGAGAAAGAGGTAGAGGGAGAGACAGAGAGAAAGAGGTAGAGGGAGAGACAGAGAGAAAGAGGTAGAGGGAGAGACAGAGAGAAAGAGGTAGAGGGAGAGACAGAGAGAAAGAGGTAGAGGGAGAGACAGAGAGAAAGAGGTAGAGAGAAAGAGGTAGAGGGAGAGACAGAGAGAAAGAGGTAGAGGGAGAGACAGAGAGAAAGAGGTAGAGGGAGAGACAGAGAGGTAGAAGTAGAGGTAGAGGGAGAGACAGAGAGGTAGAGGTAGAGGTAGAGACAGAGAGAAAGAGGTAGAGGTAGAGGTAGAGGCAGAGGCAGAGGCAGAGGCAGAGGCAGAGACAGAGACAGAGACAGAGACAGAGACAGAGACAGACAGACAGACAGACAGACAGACAGACAGACAGACAGACAGACAGACAGAGAGAGAGAGAGAGAGAGAATGTACTACTGGACAACATAGGGCTCTGGTCAAAGGTACTTCACTACATAGGGAGTGTGTTGTCATTTCATTGGCTTTGGATAAACAAGTGTGAAGTGTTTGAAGCTCTCCATTCCTCCTTCTTCTCTATAATTCAGTCTCTCTGCTTTTCATCCTCAGACTGAGTCTCAGAAAAATTCACAACTTCTCACAGAGAAAACTACTAAAGCATCTCTGTCATTGTCATCTCTCTCTCGCTCTCTCAATTCAATTTCAATTTCAATTTAAGGGATTTACTGGCATGGGAAACATATGTTAACATTGTCAAAGCACGTGAAATAGATAATAAGTAAAAGTGAAATAAACAATAACAAATGTACAGTAAACATTACACTTACAAAAGTTCCAAAAGAATAAAGACATTTCAAATGTCATATTATGTATATATACAGTGTTGTAACGATGTGCAAATAGTTAAAGTACAAAAGGGAAAATAAATAAACATAAATATGGATTGTATTTACAATGGTGTTTGTTCTTCACTGGTTGCCCTTTTTGCTGCTGTGATGGCACACTGTGGTATTTCACCCAGTAGATATGGGAGTTTATCAAAATTGGATTTGTTTTCAAATTCTTTTGTGGGTCTGTGTAATCTGAGGGAAATATGTGTCTATAACATGGTCATACATTTGGCAGGAGGTTGGGAAGTGTAGCTCAGTTTCCACCTCATTTTGTGGGCAGTGTGCACATATTCTGTCTTCTCTTTGTAACGGTTTTCTTCTTCCTCCTCTGATGAGGAGTAGTAGGAAGGATCGGAAGACCAATGCGCAGCGTGGTACGTATCCATAATGACTTTTAATAAGAATGAATACGACAAAATACAAAACAATAAAGTAACGAACGAAAACCGAAACAGTTCTGTGTGGAACATACAGACACGGAAGACAGCCACCCACAAAACACAACAGAAAACAGGCTACCTAAATATGGTTCCCAATCAGAGACAAACGATTGACAGCTGCCTCTGATTGAGAACCATATCAGGCCAAACACAGAAATAGAAAATCATAGAAAAACTAACATAGACAACCCACCCAACTCACGCCCTGAGCATACTAAAACAAAAGACAAAACAAAGGAATTAAGGTCAGAACGTGACACTCCTGAGACACATGTCTGCCTACGGCGGCCTTTCTCAATAGCAAGGCTATGCCCACTGAGTCTGTACATAGTCAAAGATTTCCTTAATTTTGGGTCAGTCACAGTGATCAGGTATTCTGCCACTGTGTACTTTCTGTTTAGGTCGCTCTCTCTTTCTCTCTCTCTTACCCTCCCCCTTTTATCTCTCTCTCTTACCCTCTCCCTTTTATCTCTCTCTCGTCGTAGGACAAGTGTTCATGGTCTATAAACCGTCATCATTCCCAGCTCTGTGCAGGATGAATACTGATTTTCTGAGAGACAAATAGAGAAATAAAGAGACAGAAAGAAAGAGAGAGAGACAGAGAGGGAGAGACAGCGAGAAAGAGAGAGAAACAGAGAGAGAGAAAGAAAGAGAGACAGAGAGGGAGAGACAGCGAGAGAGAGAGAGAGAGAGAGAAACAGAGAGAGAGAGAGAAACAGAGAGAGAGAGAGAGACAGCGAAACAGAGAGAGAGAGACGGTGAGAGAGAGAGAAACAGAGAGAGAAAGAAAGCGAGACAGAGGGAGAGGCAGCGAGAGAGAGAGAGAGAAACAGAGAGAGAGAGAGAGAAACAGAGAGAGAGAGAGAGACAGCGAAACAGAGAAAGAGAGACAGTGAGAGAGAGAGAGAAACAGAGAGAGAGAAAGAAAGAGAGACAGAGAGGGAGAGACAGCGAGAGAGAGAGAGAAACAGAGAGAGAGAGAGATAGAGAGAAACAGAGAGAGAGAGAAAGAGAGGGAGAGAGGGAGAGAGGGAGACAGAAACAGAGAGAGAGAGAAAGAAAGAGAGACAGACAGACAGACAGACGGACGGATGGAAGGACGGACAGAGAGAATAATGTACTACTGGACAACCTAGGGCTCTGGTCAAAGGTACTTCACTACATAGGGAGTGTGTTGTCATTTCATTGGCTTTGATAAACAAGTGTGAAGTGTTTGAAGCTCTCCATTCCTCCCTCTTCTTTTTAATTAATTCTCTCTGCTCTCAAATCGTATTTTTGCAGAATTCTGCATGCAGAGTCTCAATGTTGTGTTTGTACTATTTTGTGAATTCTTGGTTGGTAAGCAGACCCCAGATCTCACAACCATAAGGGGCAATGGTTTCGATAACTGATTCAAGTATTTTTAGCCAGATCCTAATTGGTATGTCAAATTCTATGTTCCTTTGATGGCATAGAAGGCACTTCTTGCCTTGTCTCTCTCTATCTCTATTTCTCTCTCTCTCTCTCTCTCTCTCTCTCTCTCTCTCTCTCTCTCTCTCTCTCTCTCGCTCTGTTGGTAAACTTCTCCACAATATAGTTATTGAATAGTCCCATAAAACGCTTATAGCGGTCTCCTCTTCACAGTTGCCATAGAAACAGAGCATATTTCCTCCCGAGAAACAACCTAACACACACTGTCTGTTAAGCGGACGGACAGACGGACAGACAGGCAGGCAGACAGGAAGGCAGACAGACACACACACAGGCAGAGAGACTGATTTTATTACGGCTGTTGGACTGAATAGAGCCATAGCACCCCTCTCCTCCAACCCAGAGCCCTTCCCTGCCGAGCCTTCCTGTCTGTCTGCCTTTCTGTCTGCCTTCCTGTCTGTCCGCTTAAATGACAGACAGGAAGATAGTACGCTACTCATAAGTGTAGAGAAAGTGCGGTGGTTACATGACTAGTGGGTTACATGACTGTCTCACCCATATGGCTGGTCTGGTCTCACTAATCAGACTTCTCCTCGATCTGCTACCTGTCTCC
Source organism: Salvelinus fontinalis (assembly GCF_029448725.1). Lineage (NCBI taxonomy): Eukaryota > Metazoa > Chordata > Actinopteri > Salmoniformes > Salmonidae > Salvelinus > Salvelinus fontinalis. The sequence goes on from NC_074671.1 coordinate 56,158,046, forward strand.
ATGTCTGTCTGTCAACCAGCCTCAGGCACAGACTGCAGGCAGCTAAAGGAAGTGGTATGGGGTACAAGCCATGACACAAACACATGCTTGCATGCACGCAGGCACACACACATACACACACAATGGCAAATCAGGAGAGAGGACGTCAGTGAGAGAGAGCGAAAGAGAGACTATGATCATTCCCTACAGCAGAGGAGCATGTGATGAATGTGATGAAATATAGATGTGGGATAGAGAAGGACCATTAGTTCCCCGCTGGGAGCAGTTCTCTGTGTGTGCACGAGTTTGTGCGTGCATGCATAAACGTGCAAACACACACACAAAGGTGACTGCCAGTGGTCAGTGTTTATGATTATGATTATTTTGGTCGCTATGCATGCTTAAGCATAATGCCATCGTTCCCTCTTCTCTCTCTCTCTCTCCCTCTCGTCACGGTCGGGCAGGCTGAGAAGCGCAGCAGCTGTGTGTGAGGGAGGGAGGGAGTGTGTGAGTGAGGGAGGGAGGGAGGGATCGGGAGACAGAGGAGGAAGGATTTTTTTTTATCACCGACATTCTCTACCTCTGTGGTCGACAACAGTGCTCTACCGGCGGTTGGAGGAGCCAGCTAGACCCGTCGGGCGACTGGTAACCTTGGAGGCACGCCAAACCACCCATGAGGAGGGAAGCGGGTGGAAGGATGGCTGTCTCCCTGATTTGACAGAAGACATTTGTTCGGTGAATGAGCGGAGGGCACCGTATTGACGCAATACCGCAGGTGAGTTTCTGGCAGTCGTTACAAATATCAGTTGATTTAGCAATCAATTTACGCGCGAGCAGGGAATATTTACGGTGGAATAGTCGGGTAACTGACACGGTATCGAACATACCGCTGTGAGGCCATTTTCTTTCTATTTTGTGGTTTCTATAACTGTGGTGATTATTTGTCCTGCCGCGTACAGCATCATTACTTCCTGTGCGCGGGTACGCGCCTCGTCCCAATCATAAATCCAGCACGGACCGTGTGTGTAACCTTGACAAGACACACACTCATCCTCTCTCTCCCCAGTGACAAGATGACACGTGCGCCCACCCCACCACACAGAATCTTGGCATCTTTTTAGTCAGCATCCAGCCAGCATTCTGTCCTTATTAGAACAGTCAGTGATTGAGTCACCATGAGTAACCTGAGACCTGAGAACCTGCAGAAGCTCTTTCTATACATAGCTCAATGGTTAATACAGTCCTGGGGGCCACACTCAGACGACCTGCGCTCAAACCCTGTCTGTCTCATAAGACAGACTGTAGATTTACTTAGGTGTGTGTCTACTGTCTGTGTATATTGTGGAAGGTGTGTGTCTACTGTCTGTGTATATTGTGGAAGGTGTGTGTCTACTGTCTGTGTATATTGTAGAAGATGTGTTTACTGTCTGTGTATATTGTAGAAGGTGTGTGTCTACTGTCTGTGTATATTGTAGAAGGTGTGTGTCTACTGTCTGTGTATATTGTAGAAGGTGTGTGTCTACTGTCTGTGTATATTGTAGAAGGTGTGTGTCTACTGTCTGTGTATATTGTAGAAGGTGTGTGTGTCTACTGTCTGTGTATATTGTAGAAGGTGTGTGTCTACTGTCTGTGTATATTGTAGAAGGTGTGTGTGTCTACTGTCTGTGTATATTGTAGAAGGTGTGTGTCTACTGTCTGTGTATAGTGTAGAAGGTGTGTGTCTACTGTCTGTGTATATTGTAGAAGATGTGTCTACTGTCTGTGTATATTGTAGAAGGTGTGTGTCTACTGTCTGTGCATATTGTAGAAGGTGTGTGTCTACTGTCTGTGTATATTGTAGAAGGTGTGTGTCTACTGTCTGTGTATATTGTAGAAGGTGTGTGTCTACTGTCTGTGTATATTGTAGAAGGTGTGTGTCTACTGTCTGTGTATAGTGTAGAAGGTGTGTGTCTACTGTCTGTGTATAGTGTAGAAGTTGTGTGTCTACTGTCTGTGTATAGTGTAGAAGGTGTGTGTGTCTACTGTCTGTGTATATTGTAGAAGATGTGTCTACTGTCTGTGTATATTGTAGAAGGTGTGTGTCTACTGTCTGTGTATAGTGTAGAAGGTGTGTGTCTACTGTCTGTGTATATTGTAGAAGGTGTGTGTCTACTGTCTGTGTATAGTGTAAAAGGTGTGTGTCTACTGTCTGTGTATATTGTAGAAGGTGTGTGTCTACTGTCTGTGTATATTGTAGAAGGTGTGTGTCTACTGTCTGTGTATAGTGTAGAAGGTGTGTGTCTACTGTCTGTGTATAGTGTAGAAGGTGTGTGTCTACTGTCTGTGTATAGTGTAGAAGGTGTGTGTCTACTGTCTGTGTATAGTGTAGAAGGTGTGTGTCTACTGTCTGTGTATATTGTAGAAGGTGTGTGTCTACTGTCTGTGTATATTGTAGAAGGTGTGTGTCTACTGTCTGTGTATAGTGTAGAAGGTGTGTGTCTACTGTCTGTGTATATTGTAGAAGGTGTGTGTCTACTGTCTGTGTATATTGTAGAAGGTGTGTGTCTACTGTCTGTGTATATTGTAGAAGGTGTGTGTCTACTGTCTGTGTATATTGTAGAAGGTGTGTGTCTACTGTCTGTGTATATTGTAGAAGGTGTGTGTCTACTGTCTGTGTATATTGTAGAAGATGTGTTTACTGTCTGTGTATATTGTAGAAGGTGTGTGTCTACTGTCTGTGTATATTGTAGAAGGTGTGTGTCTACTGTCTGTGTATATTGTAGAAGGTGTGTGTCTACTGTCTGTGTATATTGTAGAAGGTGTGTGTCTACTGTCTGTGTATATTGTAGAAGGTGTGTGTCTACTGTCTGTGTATACTGTAGAAGGTGTGTGTCTACTGTCTGTGTATATTGTAGAAGGTGTGTGTCTACTGTCTGTGTATATTGTAGAAGATGTGTTTACTGTCTGTGTATATTGTAGAAGGTGTGTGTCTACTGTCTGTGTATATTGTAGAAGGTGTGTGTCTACTGTCTGTGTATATTGTAGAAGGTGTGTGTCTACTGTCTGTGTATATTGTAGAAGGTGTGTGTCTACTGTCTGTGTATACTGTAGAAGGTGTGTGTCTACTGTCTGTGTATATTGTAGAAGGTGTGTGTCTACTGTCTGTGTATATTGTAGAAGGTGTGTGTCTACTGTCTGTGTATATTGTAGAAGGTGTGTGTGTCTACTGTCTGTGTATATTGTAGAAGGTGTGTGTCTACTGTCTGTGTATATTGTAGAAGGTGTGTGTGTCTACTGTCTGTGTATATTGTAGAAGGTGTGTGTCTACTGTCTGTGTATAGTGTAGAAGGTGTGTGTCTACTGTCTGTGTATATTGTAGAAGATGTGTCTACTGTCTGTGTATATTGTAGAAGGTGTGTGTCTACTGTCTGTGCATATTGTAGAAGGTGTGTGTCTACTGTCTGTGTATATTGTAGAAGGTGTGTGTCTACTGTCTGTGTATATTGTAGAAGGTGTGTGTCTACTGTCTGTGTATATTGTAGAAGGTGTGTGTCTACTGTCTGTGTATAGTGTAGAAGGTGTGTGTCTACTGTCTGTGTATAGTGTAGAAGGTGTGTGTCTACTGTCTGTGTATAGTGTAGAAGGTGTGTGTGTCTACTGTCTGTGTATATTGTAGAAGATGTGTCTACTGTCTGTGTATATTGTAGAAGGTGTGTGTCTACTGTCTGTGTATAGTGTAGAAGGTGTGTGTCTACTGTCTGTGTATATTGTAGAAGGTGTGTGTCTACTGTCTGTGTATAGTGTAAAAGGTGTGTGTCTACTGTCTGTGTATATTGTAGAAGGTGTGTGTGTCTACTGTCTGTGTATATTGTAGAAGGTGTGTGTCTACTGTCTGTGTATAGTGTAGAAGGTGTGTGTCTACTGTCTGTGTATAGTGTAGAAGGTGTGTGTCTACTGTCTGTGTATAGTGTAGAAGGTGTGTGTCTACTGTCTGTGTATAGTGTAGAAGGTGTGTGTCTACTGTCTGTGTATATTGTAGAAGGTGTGTGTCTACTGTCTGTGTATATTGTAGAAGGTGTGTGTCTACTGTCTGTGTATAGTGTAGAAGGTGTGTGTCTACTGTCTGTGTATATTGTAGAAGGTGTGTGTCTACTGTCTGTGTATATTGTAGAAGGTGTGTGTCTACTGTCTGTGTATATTGTAGAAGGTGTGTGTCTACTGTCTGTGTATATTGTAGAAGGTGTGTGTCTACTGTCTGTGTATATTGTAGAAGGTGTGTGTCTACTGTCTGTGTATATTGTAGAAGATGTGTTTACTGTCTGTGTATATTGTAGAAGGTGTGTGTCTACTGTCTGTGTATATTGTAGAAGGTGTGTGTCTACTGTCTGTGTATATTGTAGAAGGTGTGTGTCTACTGTCTGTGTATATTGTAGAAGGTGTGTGTCTACTGTCTGTGTATATTGTAGAAGGTGTGTGTCTACTGTCTGTGTATACTGTAGAAGGTGTGTGTCTACTGTCTGTGTATATTGTAGAAGGTGTGTGTCTACTGTCTGTGTATATTGTAGAAGATGTGTTTACTGTCTGTGTATATTGTAGAAGGTGTGTGTCTACTGTCTGTGTATATTGTAGAAGGTGTGTGTCTACTGTCTGTGTATATTGTAGAAGGTGTGTGTCTACTGTCTGTGTATATTGTAGAAGGTGTGTGTCTACTGTCTGTGTATATTGTAGAAGGTGTGTGTCTACTGTCTGTGTATACTGTAGAAGGTGTGTGTCTACTGTCTGTGTATATTGTAGAAGGTGTGTGTCTACTGTCTGTGTATAGTGTAGAAGGTGTGTGTCTACTGTCTGTGTATATTGTAGAAGGTGTGTGTCTACTGTCTGTGTATATTGTAGAAGGTGTGTGTCTACTGTCTGTGTATATTGTAGAAGGTGTGTGTGTCTACTGTCTGTGTATATTGTAGAAGGTGTGTGTCTACTGTCTGTGTATATTGTAGAAGGTGTGTGTCTACTGTCTGTGTATATTGTAGAAGGTGTGTGTCTACTGTCTGTGTATATTGTAGAATATGTGTGTCTACTGTCTGTGTATATTGTAGAAGGTGTGTGTCTACTGTCTGTGTATATTGTAGAAGGTGTGTGTCTACTGTCTGTGTATATTGTAGAAGATGTGTGTCTACTGTCTGTGTATAGTGTAGAAGGTGTGTGTCTACTGTCTGTGTATTTTGTAGAAGGTGTGTGTCTACTGTCTGTGTATATTGTAGAAGGTGTGTGTCTACTGTCTGTGTATATTGTAGAAGGTGTGTGTCTACTGTCTGTGTATAGTGTAGAAGGTGTGTGTCTACTGTCTGTGTATATTGTAGAATATGTGTGTCTACTGTCTGTGTATATTGTAGAAGGTGTGTGTCTACTGTCTGTGTATATTGTAGAAGGTGTGTGTGTCTACTGTCTGTGTATATTGTAGAAGGTGTGTGTCTACTGTCTGTGTATATTGTAGAAGGTGTGTGTCTACTGTCAGTGTATTTTGTAGAAGGTGTGTGTCTACTGTCTGTGTATATTGTAGAAGATGTGTGTCTACTGTCTGTGTATATTGTAGAAGGTGTGTGTCTACTGTCTGTGTATATTGTAGAAGATGTGTGTCTACTGTCTGTGTATATTTTGTAGAAGATGTGTGTCTACTGTCTGTGTATACTGTAGAAGGTGTGTGTCTACTGTCTGTGTATATTGTAGAAGATGTGTGTCTACTGTCTGTGTATATTGTAGAAGATGTGTGTCTACTGTCTGTGTATATTTTGTAGAAGATGTGTGTCTACTGTCTGTGTATATTGTAGAAGGTGTGTGTCTACTGTCTGTGTATATTTTGTAGAAGATGTGTGTCTACTGTCTGTGTATATTGTAGAAGGTGTGTGTCTACTGTCTGTGTATATTTTGTATAAGATGTGTGTCTACTGTCTGTGTATATTGTAGAAGATGTGTGTCTACTGTCTGTGTATATTGTAGAAGATGTGTGTCTACTGTCTGTGTATATTGTAGAAGGTGTGTGTCTACTGTCTGTGTATATTGTAGAAGATGTGTGTCTACTGTCTGTGTATTTTGTAGAAGATGTGTGTCTACTGTCTGTGTATATTGTAGAAGATGTGTGTCTACTGTCTGTATATTTTGTAGAAGGTGTGTGTGTCTACTGTCAGTGTATTTTGTAGAAGGTGTGTGTGTCTACTGTCAGTGTATTTTGTAGAAGGTGTGTGTCTACTGTCTGTGTATATTGTAGAAGATGTGTGTCTACTGTCTGTGTATAGTGTAGAAGGTGTGCGTCTACTGTCTGTGTATAGTGTAGAAGGTGTGCGTCTACTGTCTGTGTATAGTGTAGAAGGTGTGTGTCTACTGTCTGTGTATATTGTAGAAGGTGTGTGTCTACTGTCTGTGTATATTGTAGAAGGTGTGTGTCTACTGTCTGTGTATTTTGTAGAAGATGTGTGTCTACTGTCTACTGCAGCAGCATCCTCTGCGTCAGAACAGTGAATTACAACCACTGACTGAGTTACCTGGCAGACACAGAAGAGGGCCATTTGGCCATTGTCTTACGTCAGATAGCGCGACGACTCCTTCTGCACTCATAGATAGTTCACGGCAATGCGGTCGGAAGACAATGCCATTAGGTTAAACACCTCTGTTTCTGTCTGAGGGGTGTGTGTCGGTGTCTTAACTGTTGTCCTCACCTCTCCTCCCTACAGGTGAGTAACCATGGAATCCACTCACCTCCTGGACGGCTCCAAGAAACGGGTGAAGATACACCCTCACACCGTCACCGCCAAGTACGCCCCACACACACCCCACACACACACACACTTCCCCCAGCCCGGAGACGAGGGCTACGATGACGCTCCCTCCTTCGAGGACTTTGGCTCCTTCCTGGAGGAGACCTCGGACAAGAAACAGCTGACAGGAACCAGGAAGTGGACAGGAAAGGCCGGCGCTCTGTTTGGAGGGAAGGACAAAAACAAAGACACACCCCCTAGACCTCCTATGGGGGGAGGCGAGGGGGAGGTGGAGGGAGGAGGGAAGGGTGCAGGAGGGGGAGTAGGGGAGCAGCTAGCGAGTTTCAGTGAGGCGTCTGTCTCTGCGTCTCGGCTCACGTGGGCCAGTGTGGTCTTGGCGGGGCTGGCTCACGGCTGTGTGTGTGTTCTGACGCGCCTGGCCGCCTCACGCTTTAACCTCCCACCCTTAACTCTCCTCTTGGTACGATCCATCCTCCAGCTGCTCTATGGGACTGTACCAATGAAACGGGCGGAGACGGCCTTTGGCTCAAAGGGCTATCGGCGGAAGCTGCTCCTGTACGGTCTGACTCACTCCTTCTCCCTCTGCTGCGCTTACTCGTCCTTATCCTTCGTCTCCCTCGGGGACGACGAGGCCGTGTTGACAACCTGGCGCCTGGCGACCACCGTCCTGTCAGCCACTCTGGCGTTGTTGCTCCTGGACGAGCGGATGGGATTGGTGGACCTGGTCACCGTAGCGACAGGCGTGTTAGGACTGGGTCTGGCGCTAGTTCCTAACCCAACAGGGCTGGATGAGAACAACAACGGGACCGGGTCAGGGATGCCCAATGGGGGGATGCCCAATGTGGCGACACCGGCACAACAGTCGGCCCAGTTCTGGCGGGAAGCGTTTGGTTGGTCCCTGTCTGTTCTAGCAGGACTATGGATGTCTCTGGCTCTAGTAATGTACCGCTCTCTGAAGGAACGGGTCAGTGTCGGCACCGCTCTGTTCACTGTCAGTTGGACCGGCTGTCTGAGCACCGCAGTCTCCATGCTTCTCCTCCAACAGGGGCCAGTGTGGCCGGCCAGTCTCCAGGCTTGGTGCGTCGTCCTGGGGGTAGCTGTGTGCTCTGCTGGGGGGTTCGTGGGTGTGACCCATGGCCTCACCCGACTTCACCCAGCTTTGGTGTCGGCTACACAGGGTCTGGAAGTACCGGTCGCTATGATGCTGGAGATTGCTGTTGTGCCATTGGTTCCCTCAGTGTGTGAGGTCATAGGGGGTGTGGTGGTGGTGGCGAGCGTGGGTTGGCTTGTTACAGTGAAGCTCCTCCCCTCTCGAGGAAGTGGGAGGAAACAGAGAGAAGAGTACGAAGAGATCCTGGACTCGCCAATTAAATAACACGCACACACACACACACACACACACACACACACACACACACACACACACACACACACACACACACACACACACACACACACACACACACACACACACACACACACACACACACACACACACACACACACACACACACACACACACACACACACACACACACAAAAGCACATGCAAGGAGAAATGCACGCACAAAAATTCTGGACTTGCCAATCAAATAGACCACTCCCCGTCTATCTATGTTTCTCTCTCTCTCTCTCTGAGGTCAGTATGTATATAAGAGGACTCTATGGTGAATGTTAATGCTTGAGCTAAAATAGCTGTCTTTAACCACAGATCTAGAATCAGATACACCAACTCCAATCCTTACCTTAACCATTAGGAGGTGTCAAAATATCTGACCCTGTATCAGTGGTTAGGGAAAACATCTACCTACTCCAATGTGAATAGTAAATATATCTATTTTGTGTTGTTGTTGTAAAGTTCCAATACTGTGTTTTCTTACTGGCTGTTGTGATAGTGTGATGTCATATTAAAACCCCAGTGTGTTACTGTGATTTGCTCTCTCCTACTGACTGTGTGTGTGTGTGTGTGTGTGTGTGTGTGTGTGTTGGCTGAGTTTCGCATGGTAAAGTGTCAGCGACTAAAGTGTCAGGGGGGGGGGGGGGGGGGGAGAAAAAGAAGGGTGCAAGAGGAGAATGATGGGAGAGAGGAGGATGGGAGAGAGCAGGGTGGGAGAGAGGAGGATGGGAGAGAGGAGGATGGGAGAGAGGAGGTTGGGAGAGAGCAGGATGGGAGAGAGCAGGGTGGGAGAGAGGATGATGGGAGAGAGGAGGATGGGAGAGAGCAGGATGGGAGAGAGGAGGATGGGAGAGAGCAGGATGGGAGAGAGCAGGATGGGAGAGAGCAGGATGGGAGAGAGCAGGATGGGAGAGAGGAGGATGGGAGAGAGGAGGATGGGAGAGAGGAGGATGGGAGAGAGCAGGATGGGAGAGAGCAGGATGGGAGAGAGGAGGTTGGGAGAGAGGATGATGGGAGAGAGGAGGATGGGAGAGAGGATGATGGGAGAGAGGAGGTTGGGAGAGAGCAGGATGGGAGAGAGCAGGGTGGGAGAGAGGATGATGGGAGAGAGGAGGATGGGAGAGAGCAGGATGGGAGAGAGCAGGGTGGGAGAGAGGATGATGGGAGAGAGGAGGTTGGGAGAGAGCAGGATGGGAGAGAGCAGGGTGGGAGAGAGGATGATGGGAGAGAGCAGGGTGGGGGAGAGCAGGATGGGAGAGAGGAGGATGGGAGAGAGGAGGTTGGGAGAGAGCAGGATGGGAGAGAGCAGGGTGGGAAAGAGGATGACGGGAGAGAGGAGGATGGGAGAGAGGAGGATGGGAGAGAGGAGGATGGGAGAGAGGAGGATGGGAGAGAGGAGGATGGGAGAGAGGAGGATGGGAGAGAGCAGGATGGGAGAGAGGATGATGGGAGAGAGGATGATGGGAGAGAGGATGATGGGAGAGAGGAGGTTGGGAGAGAGCAGGATGGGAGAGAGGATGATGGGAGAGAGCAGGGTGGGAGAGAGGATGATGGGAGTGAGGAGGTTGGGAGAGAGCAGGATGGGAGAGAGGATGATGGGAGAGAGGAGGATGGGAGAGAGCAGGATGGGAGAGAGGATGATGGAAGAGAGCAGGGTGGGAGAGAGGATGATGGGAGAGAGGAGGTTGGGAGAGAGCAGGATGGGAGAGAGGATGATGGGAGAGAGGAGGAGGGGAGAGAGCAGGGTGGGAGAGAGGAGGATGGGAGAGAGCAGGATGGGAGAGAGCAGGATGGGAGAGAGGAGGATGGGAAAGAGGAGGATGGGAGAGAGCAGGGTGGGAGAGAGGAGGATGGGAGAGAGGAGGATGGGAGAGAGGAGGATGGGAGAGAGCAGGGTGGGAGAGAGGAGGATGGGAGAGAGGAGGATGGGAGAGAGACGGGTGGGAGAGAGGAGGATGGGAGAGAGACAGGTGGGAGAGAGGAAGAGGGGGAGTGTATCTATCCATCTGATAGCAGCTGTATGTGAGTGGAAGCTGTGATTAAGACTAATAACAACCTCCCCTCTCCTCTCGTCTCCTCTCGTCATCTCTCCTCGTCTCCTCTCGTCATCTCTCCTCTCCTCTCGTCATCTCTCGTCTCCTCTCCTCTCGTCATCTCTCCTCTCCTCTTGTCTCGTCTATCATTGTGTCAGGTCACAATGCATGTAAACCAGGATGGTGGGATTCACATACCTTGAACCCTGTGACATTTTGAAACTAGTTCTTGAAGAAAAGAGAGAAAAGCTGACAGTGTCCAAACACACCCTCCTCCTACTAGCCTCCCCTCCAGCTGGCTGCTATTTTATATGGAAAACTCTCTTCATGTCACCCACACACACGCCAGCGCACACACACACACACACACACACACACACACACACACACACACACACACACACACACACACACACACACACACACACACACACACACACACACACACACACACACACACACACACACACTGATGAATGAAGTGCTGTGGCAGCAGGAGAAATTGCAGTTTCTGTGTTATAAGTCTGGCAAAACTTCATAAATCCTAAACAGTTTATTAAAAGTGTATAAACTCAGTAATGAGAAAGAGACCTGTGTCTGATTAAAGCTGAGATGTCAACAGTATCTGAGACACTCCTGTTATTGTCCACAATGTCCATGATCACAAGTTTTTCCCTGCTAAAGATGGTGGGTGTATAACTTAAGACAGGAGGAACCCTTTCCACCAATTAAAAAGTTTAACAAATCTTTATTTCACTTAGACAATTAGAGTCACAGAGCATTTCCTTTAATTATACAGAATTAAAAAGAATACTAAACATATTTCAAGGCGATTGTTTTGCTTTACTAATGTATAAAAAGGTGATATGTTAGTGTGCAAAATTTCACTAAGTTTATATTTTAGTTTTAATTCAGTCCCTTTAATTTCTCCTCGTCTTTTTTATCCTTCGTTCCCTACAGAGGATATTAGGCCCAGCTGGGTCGGCACCTTTTGCTTTTCCATCGCTATAGCAACCAGAGGCCGCTCAATCTTTCCGGGGTCCGATGATGGCGATGATGTCACTTCCTGTTTCTTTGTGCTTAACGAGAACAGCTTCATGCCCAAACCAAGTCCGAGACCCGCCTCTTTAGTGCCAGGCTTCGTCCCTATTGGTCCACCTCTCCCACTAAGCCCCTCCCCTAAACCCAACCCACTCTCTTTATGCCCTGTCCTGATTGGCTCTGCTTCTCTATGCCCGGCTCCTATTGATCCAGCCCCTTCTATCACCTCCCCTCTCAGCTTACTCTCCTCCAATCGATGTAGTCTATGGTTCTGCTCTTTGCTGTTCTGAAGGAGATGATGTAACACAGCCATCATCCTCCCATAACTTTCTGCTCCCTCCTGTCTGATCTGCTGTAGTGAAGAATTCATCCTCCCCTCTCGTTCTGTTACCTCCTCCTTCAGCTCCACTAGGCCTCGATGGAGCCTGGGGCTCGCCTGCTCCCGGCAAACTGCCTCGATGGCGGGCAGGCACTGCTGGCAGACTCCCGGGGCTCCACAGCGTTGCTCCAGGGCTTCCATCAGCATCATCTCCCTCTGGTGGGAGTCCTCCAGAGCCACGAAGAGTTTGTTCCAGCGAGAGAGCTCTGTAGCCTGGCAGGTAGTCACAGGGGAGTCCCCTGGAGGGAGAGAGAACCAGACACCACACTGTCAATCCACAGTCAGCCATACAGGCCACCTCTAGAATGTAGGTCTCAGGTGAACAAGTGAAACAGAGAGCGAAAAGGGGGAGCAGGTCAAGGAGAGAAACCAAGAGACAAAAGAACAAGGGAAGAAATGAAGGAGTGAAAGAGAGAGACGTACCGTCCTGTTGGTCCTGTGTAATCTCGTTTTCGTAGTTGTCTGCGTAGTTCACTTCATATACCTCTGTGTTCACACACACCGACACACACACACAGCAGACCACACACACCACATGCCAGACCCTGTTCACCAACATGCTGTCGCTTCGAGTCTGTGTGTGTGGAAAAAAGTGTGAATGTGAGTGTGTATGTATGTAAATGTGAGTGTAAATGTATGTAAATGTGAGTGTGTATGTATGTAAAAGCAAACTGTTCCAGAAAAAACCGTCCCGTTGCCAGTGGTACTCCAGAGGTCTTGTGCTGTATTCTCTCTCTAGTTGACTAGACTGAGCCCACAATTGTCTGGGCTGACTGTTATACACCAGGAGAAGGGGAGGAGAGAGGGAGGAGAGAAAAGGGGGGTACAGTGGGGGAGGGTGTGTGAGTAATGCTTCTGTGGAGGGGGCATGTTACACCACCATACCACCTGTACTGTGAGGGAGGGGCCATCTGCAGGGTGGAGTGGTGCCACTGGTGGCATTTTTACAGCAGGACACACCTGCACAGAGAGGAAAAGAGAAAGAGAGAGGAAAAGAGAGAGCGACAGTGAGAGAGAGACAGAGAGACAGAGAGAGAGAGAGAGAGATAAGAAGAAGAGAGAGAGACAGAGAGATACAGAGAGAGAGAGGGAGAGACAGATAGAGAGAGGGAGAGACAGATAGAGGGAGAGAGAAAGAGAGAGGGAGAGACAGACAGAGGGAGAGAGAAAGAGAGGGAGAGACAGAGAGAGGGAGAGAGAGAGAAGAAGAGAGAGAGAGGGAGAGACAGATAG
>NC_074671.1:56173355-56228355 GCF_029448725.1 Salvelinus fontinalis
GGAGGAACACGTCTATCCTCTAACAGGGGGGAGGAACATGTCTGTCCTCTAACAGGGGGGAGGAACATGTCTGGCCTCTAACAGGGGGGAGGAACATGTCTGGCCTCTAACAGGGGGGAGGGCATCCTAACATCCACTACTAAGAATTGGAGAGTGAGAGAGAGAAAGAGAGACAGAGGGAGAGAGAAACAGAGGAAGAGAGAAACAGAGGGAGAGAGAAACAGAGGGAGAGAGAAACAGAGGGAGAGAGAAACAGAGGGAGAGAGAAACAGAGGAAGAGAGAAACAGAGGGAGAGAGAAACAGAGGAAGAGAGAAACAGAGGGAGAGAAACAGGGGGAGAGAGAAACAGAGGGAGAGAGAAACAGAGGAAGAGAGAAACAGAGGGAGAGAGAAAGAGAGGGAGAGAGAAAGAGAGGGAGAGAGAAAGAGAGGGAGAGAGAAAGAGAGGGAGAGAGAAAGAGAGGGAGAGAGAAACAGAGAGGGAGAGAAACAGAGGGAGAGAGAAAGAGAGGGAGAGAAAGAGAGGGAGAGAAACAGAGGGAGAGAGGGAGAGAAACAGGGGGAGAAACAGAGGGAGAGAGAAAGAGAGGGAGAGAAACAGGGGGAGAAACAGAGGGAGAGAGAAAGAGAGGGAGAGAAAGAGAGGGAGAGAAACAGAGGGAGAGAGGGGGAGAAACAGAGGGAGATGGGGAGACACCCGGTTGGATAGACCAGAGGAAGGGAGACGCTAAGAATATGACTTAAAACAAAAACAAGTCATATAAAACGACACAACTTAATGAGTGAGTAAAACCGTGCTATTAATAGCCCAGTGACCTCAGGCATTGATAACATATAAATGAGTTGTTCAACGTTGTGATTTGGGCCACTGCCTTTGGTCTTTAACGCTGAGGGATGGAGAGAGGGAGCAGTTCAGTAGTGTACAGCTCAGTATAGTGTGTGATTTAGCATTGTTTCTGGTGTATTGTCACTTAGTAAATCTGGCTCATAATGATAACCCTTAGATCTTTAGATCTGTGCTTTACAAAGGATGTTTGATTCTTCTCCCCTTTTCAAGATGTGTTTATTGATCGTAAGAGGAGCCTTTGTGGCTCCACGAGGCCCTGACATACAAACTCTTCTTCACATTAGACCATTACAGTATTTCTGATGTTCTCACACAGTGAAAAGCAGGAAGCCACTGAAGATGTTTTGATTATATGTGTTGTCATAGAGCCGGAAGCTCGCAGGGAGACACATGTACACCACGTCTCCCTCCTCCAGCTCCAGAATGACTCCATTAGATAAATGGACCCAGTATCCGTGGCTATTGTAATGATAGTTAGACATGATCGCCTGCCCATTCTTTAACATGGATACACCCATGTAATCTGAATCACGCCCATGTTGAGCAGCGGTGAATCTGATGTAGTAGACTCCTCTCACTGGTGCTGTGAAGGCACGTGCAGCAGAGGACAAGAAGAGAAGGGTCAACTCTTTACTTTTCTCCACTTCAATTCTGGCACACGGAACAACACCTCTGGACAGAAACAGGTATCTTACCTGTAATCGGGTCGTAGGCCTTGCCGATGTTGGTGATGACTCTGGTGTAGACCAGGTTGTTGTCAGTATTGAAGGGACCTATGGGTCGTTTACCGTTCAAACCAGCAGCAGAGAAAGCCACTTTTGGTCTGAATTCAGGAGAGAAAACACACAGTCCCATTTAGAGAGCATTCACTCTGTTCTGTCGCCACGGTGATGGTTCAGTGGAATGCTCCGTGACAAACAACAACAGGGAGATATGTTCTGTTCTGTCCCCACGGTGACGGTTCAGTGGAATGCTCCGTGACTGAAACAACAACAGGGAGATATGTTCTGTTCTGTCCCCACGGTGACGGTTCAGTGGAATGCTCCGTGACTGAAACAACAACAGGGAGATACGTTAGATGTGGGCCATGTGAGCTGTAGTTCTTCTCTCAACGGCCGGGTCTGGATCTTTCATTACCGGTGTTCTGTCTCTTCAGTTCCTCAACATCCTTCTTCGTGGTGGTCAGCTCTCTCTCGCTGGCTCTCAGTCTGGCCTCCAGGGCTGAAGAAGATCAAAGACACACCAATATTCCACCAGCAAAATATGAAATATGTTTTGTGGTTTAGTAAAGATATTGATTCAACTAATGTATACAGAACAAAAATATAAACCTGCAACATGTAAAGTGTTGGTCCCATGTTTCATGAGCTGAAATAAAAGATCCCAGACATGTTCCATCTGCACAAAAAGCTTATTTAGCCCAAATGTTGTCCACAAATCTGTTTACATCCCTGTTAGTGAGCATTTCTCCTTTACCAAGATAATCCATCCACCTGACAGGTGTGGCATATATAAACTCCCTTTTTCAGGACCCTGTTTTTCAAAGATAATTAGTTAAAATCCAAATAACTTCACAGATCTTCATTGTAAAGGGTTTAATCACTGTTTCCCATGCTTGTTCAATGAACCATAAACAATTAATGAACATGCACCTGTGGAACGGTCGTTAAGACACTAACAGCTTACAGACGGTAGGCAATTAAGGTCACAGTTATGAAAACTTAGGACACTAAAGAGGCCTTTCTACTGACTCTGAAAAACACCAAAAGAAAGATGCCCAGGGTCCCTGCTCATCTGCGTGAACATGCCTTAGGCATGCTGCAAGGAGGCATGAGGACTGCAAATGTGGCCAGGGCAATAAATTGCAATGTCCGTACTGCGAGACGCCCAAGACAGCGCTACAGGGAGACAGGACGGACAGCTGATCGTCCTCGCAGTGGCAGACCATGTGTAACAACACCTGTACAGGATCGGTACATCTGAACATCACACCTGCGGGACAGGTAGAGGATGGCAACAACAACTGCACGAGTTACACCAGGAACGCACAATCCCTCCATCAGTGTTCAGACTGTCCGCAATAGGCTGAGAGAGGCTGGACTGAGGGCCTGTAGGCCTGTTGTAAGGCAGGTCCTCACCAGACATCCCCGGCAACAATGTCGCCTATGGGCACAAACCCATCGTCTCTGACCCAAACAGGACTGGCAAAAAGTGCTCTTCACTGACGAGTCGCGGTTCTGTCTCACCAGGGGTGATGATCGGATTTGCGCTTATCGTCGATGGAATGAATGTTACACCGAGGCCTGTACTCTGGAGCGGGATCGATTTGGAGGTGGAGGGTCCGTCATGGTCTGGGGCGGTGTGTCACAGCATCATCGGACTGAGTTTGTTGTCATTGCAGGCAATGTCAATGCTGTGCGTTACAGGGAAGACATCCTCCTCCCTCATGTGGTACCCTTCCTGCAGGCTCATCTTGACATGACCCTCCAGCATGACAATACCACCAGCCATACTGCTCATTCTGTGCGTGATTTCCTGCAAGACAGGAATGTCAGTGTTTCCTGCAAGACAGGAATGTCACTGCCATGGCCAGTGAAGAGCCCAGATCTCAATCCCATTGAGCACGTCTGGGACCTGTTGGATCCGAGGGAGAGGGCTAGGGCTATTCCTCCCAGAAATGTCCAGGAACTTGCAGGTGCCTTAGTGGAAGAGTAGGGTAACATCTCACAGCAAGAACTGGCAAATCTGGTGCAGTCCATGAGGAGGAGATGCACTGCAGTACTTAATGCAGCTGGTGGCCACACCAGATACTGACTGTTACTTTTGATTTTGACTCCCCCTTTCAATTTCTGTTAGTCACATGTCTGCGGAACTTGTTCAGTTTATGTCTCAGTTGTTGAATCTTATGTTCATACAAATATTTACAAATGTTAAGTTTGCTGAAAATAAACGCAGTTGACAGTGAGAGGACATATCTTTTTTTGCTGAGTTTAGAAGCTGATTAAACAGCATGATCATTACACAGGTGCACCTTGTGCTGGGGACAATAAAAGGCCACTCTAAAATGTGCAGTTTTGGCAAATAACACAATGCCACAGATGTCTCAAGTTTTGATGCTGACTGCAGGAATGTCCACCAGAGCTGTTGCAAGAGAATTGAATGTTAATTTCTCTACCATGAGCCACCTCCAATGTCGTTTTAGAGAATTTGGCAGCACGTCCAACCGGTCTCACATCGAACATGTGTAACAACGCCTGCCCATGACCTCCACATCCGGCTTCTTCTTCATCTGCGGGATCGTCTGAGACCAGCCACCCGGACAGCTGATGAAACTGAGAAGTATTTCGATCTGTAATAAAGCCCTTTTGTGCGGAAAAAAACAAATTCTGATTGGCTGGGCCTGGATTCCCAGTGGGCTGGCTCTCAAGTGGGTGGGCCTATGCTTTCCCAGGCCCATTGGGAAAATCCATAGATTAGGGCCTAATGAATGTATTTAAATTGACTGATATCCTTATATGAACTGCAACTCAGTAGAATTGTTGAAATTGTTGTATTTATATTTTTGTCCAGTATATATAGACCAATGTTACCTGCATTCTCTTCCTCCAGTTCCGCCACTTTGGCCTTAGTGACCATCAGCTGGATTCTTAGGTCCACCCCTGTGTTTCTGTTTCCTCGCCCTCACAGGCTGTCCCTCTGCCCTCGATCGTCCTCAGCTCCTCTCTCTGCTCCACCACGATGGTTCCCAGGTTGTGCACCATGTCTCTCAGCGCCTTCATCTCAGTCCAGATGTCAGGTGAGGTCATCTGTTCGCTGGTCATCTCTCCATCTGAACCTCACTCTCCTGCTCTCTCTCACTGCATTGTGTCCCTGTTGAGTGATGTCACTCTCTGACCCCTCCACTCTCCTCCTGAGCCCAGGCCCCAGACAGACAGAACAGCAACACCAGCAGAGCAACAGTACCCCTCATTCTGAAACGATACCTGTTCAGATATGATGCACTTTATGAGGCTCAGACCCCCGACTTACATACACCTCAGTTAAGCAGTACGTGTACAAGAGACACGTCATGAGAAAGTCAAGGTTAAAACAAGAACAACTGATAAGTTTCATTTTTGGGCTGGTCCGTTTTATTGATTTTGTAGAATCAATCAATAAATGTGGCTCAGCTGGTAGCGCATGGCGCTTGCAACACCAGGGTTGTCGGTTCAATTCCCACAGGGGACCAGTACATAAAGACTATTAAATATATGCACTCACTACTGTAAGTCACTCTGTTTGCTAAAGGACTTTACTATATACCTTGAGACGTCTGCACCTGTTGTTTGGTGAAGGAGCCCCTGATGTCAGCTGTGGTCACCTACCTGCTGCTAGCGGGTTAGACCACAGTGTGCTCAGTCAGACATAGAAATGATTCACCGGCTATTTTAGATGGGAATGTTTTGGTGACGTAATGTTGTCGGTCTTCCTGCACGGTCCAATAAGCATGTGTGTGTGTGTACATACCTGACTGTGTCCCCCTTCCTCAACAGTACGTGTACAAAAGACAGGTCCCTCAGTGGAGATGTGGAAACTATGACCAGGACTTGCAGATAAGGTTCACCTCGCCACAGGTCGGCTCATGTTGTAGAAGACCGTGAGAAGTATGCAACTGTTGTTAAGTAAATGATCTCCGATACCGAACCACAATTCTCACCTACATATAGCTTACTAAAAGTATTTACAATGGATTAACTGTACAAAATGCTATTTATAATTTAAAAAAAGTTAGCATACTATAAAATGTAATATCCCCAAACAGCGTACTAAGTAAAGCTTTGTGTGTGTGTGTGTGTGTGTGCAGATCTGGAGGTCATATTTCCTCAGCCACACAGGATACGGCTCGTCCATAAAACCTCTCACCAGGAGACCTCTCTCTGACGGGTCGGTGCTGACGGACAGGTGAAGCATTCCATAGTCACAGGAAACAGTTGTTATGACCGGGAACGCCACAGGAAAACCAGGAATACCGACCGCCATGGACGGATTTAAGAGTCCGACTTCTCATTTGGCTCTGATACAGGCTGAGAGAGGGCGGGTGTGCACACACAAACACAGACACACATCATAGTCTGAACAGGGTCCAGACCGGGAACACCGCAGCCATAGATTCAGAGCTCTGATAAACATCACACTGCACCAGAGCCTCATTATCAGTTTAATAATTCATTCTAAATAATGCCAGACGCTCTAATATGATCAGAGTTAATAATTAAACACCATTATAATGTCACTGAAACAACCCTGCCAGGTTCAGAGACATGGAAGTCAAACCTCAATAGTTCATGTGTGTGTGTTCTGTGTCCCAGTAACCCAGAGTAACCATGTAGACCTCAGCACCAGCAGATCGAGGTGGAGCTGTCGTGTGTGTGTGTGTGTGTGTGTATAGCTGTCCTCTCAGGCAGGGTCAATTGAAAACATCTGTAGATGGAAACATTTACACGGTTTAGCCTGGTGGGACTATATTGAAGGCCGTAAGTGTGTGTGTATGTTTAATACTATGGAATAAGCACGACATGTTGCCGTATGGAAAATGACCTCACCCTATAGAGGTGAAGGGTCACACACACACACACACACATGTATTACATATGCAACAAAATGTCACCTCTCTTGATCACACAAACTGTTTTCAGACGACACAATACATCATGTAAACACAGCTGTCAGTGTTCCTCCATTTCTAAGTCTCCAAATAGACAGTCTATACCAACCATATAGATCTATACCACCATATACAGTAACCTACATGCATATACATCTAGATAACCTCTACATAGATCACCACCATGTACATACATTTAGGCTTGGATACATAACTCACTTAAAGAGTACATGAATGCTCCAATAGATACTGTTGAAGTTGGAAGTTTACATACACATTTAGTTTACATACACAGCCAAATACTTTTAAACTCCGTTTTTCACAATTCCTGACATTTAATCCAAGTAAAAAATCCCTGTTTTAGGTCAGTTAGGATCACCACTTATTTTAAGAATGTCAAATGTCAGAATAATAGTAGAGAGAATGATTTATTTCAGCTTTTATTTCTGTCATCACATTTCCAGTGGGTCAGAAGTTTACATACACTCAATTAGTATTTTGTAGCATTGCCTTTAAATTGTTTAACTTAGGTGAAACGTTTCGGGTAGCCTTACAGAAGCTTCCCACAATAAGTTGGGTGAATTTTGGCCCATTCCTCCTGACAGAGCTGGTGTAACTGAGTCAGGTTTGTAGGCCTCCATGTTCGCACATGCTTTTTCAGTTCTCCCCACAAATTCTACAGGATTGAGGTCAGGGCTTTGTGATGGCCACTCCAATACCTTGACTTTGTTGTCCTTAAGCCATTTTGCCACAACTTTGGAAGTATGCTTGGGGTCATTGTCCATTTGGAAGACCCATTTGCGACCAAGCTTTAACTTCCTGACTGATGTCTTGAGATGTTGCTTCAATATATCCACCTAATTTTCCTCCTCATGAAGCCATCTATTTTGTGAAGTGCACCAGTCCCTCCTGCAGCAAAGCACCCCCACAACATGATGCTGCCACCCCGCGCTTCACGGTTGGGATGGTGTTCTTCAGCTATCAAGCCTCCCCCTTTTTCCTCCAAACATAATAATGGTCATTATGGCCAAACAGTTCTATTTTTGTTTCATCAGACCAGAGGACATTTCTCCAAAAAGTACAATCTTTGTCCCCATGTGCAGTTGCAAACCGTAGTCTGGCTTTTTTATGGCATTTTGGAGCAGTGGCTTCTTCCTTGCTGAGTGGCCTTTCAGGTTATGTCGATTTAGGACTCGTTTTACTGTGGATATAGATACTTTTGTACCCGTTTCCTCCAGCATCTTCACACGGTCTTTTGCTGCTGTTCTGGGATTGATTTGCACTTTTCGCACCAAAGTACGTTCATCTCTAGGAGACAGAACGCGTCTCCTTCCTAAGCGGTATGATGGCTGCGTGGTCCCATGGTGTTCATACTTGCGTACTATTGTTTGTACAGATGAACGTGGTACCTTCAGGTGTTTGGAAATTGCTCCCAAGGATGAACCAGACTTGTGGAGGTCTACAATTATTTTTCTGAGGTCTTAGCTTATTTCTTTTGATTTTCCCATGATGTCAAGCAGAGGCACTGAGTGTGAAGGTAGGCCTTGAAATACATCCACAGGTACACCTCCAATTGACTCAAATGACGTCAATTAGTCTATCAGAAGTTTCTAAAGCCATGACATAATTTTCTGGAAATTTCCAAGCTGTTTAAAGGCACAGTCAACTTAGTGTATGTAAACTTCTGACTTACTGGAATTGTGATACAGTGAATTATAAGTTAAATAATCTGTCTGTAAACAATTGTTGGAAAAATGACTTGTGTCATGCACAAAGTAGATGTCCTAACCAACTTGCCAAAACTATAGTTTGTTAACAAGAAATTTGTGGAGTGGTTGAAAAATGACTTTTAATGACTCCAACCTAAGTGTATGTAAACTTCCGACTTCAACTGTACATACAGGTTATGACAGGACAGTAGATATCAACATCTAAGACATCCCTACCACTGATGACTGCATAGTAGCACGTCCTCTTACTCTTCCTGGATTAGCGTGTACGCTTGTGTCCTGCTGGGTCCAACAACACTGGTGAATGGTCAATATAAGCCTGCTACAGTTCATAGACGGCCCCTATAGCTGTGTTGCACTTCACCACTACGACTGAGACATTGGACCAATCTGAAGTGGCACACTATTTTCCCTAGTGCACTACTTAGGTCAGAGCCTTCATTTAGAACCTAGCCATGGGTAGCTGATGTTTTGGCAGAGAGGAGCTGGAGGAGAGCTGTTCACAACTCAAACACACAATATAAACGCCCGCTATTCATACAAACAGTTCCACAGTCAGACTGTTCCTTCAGCTACAGGACCACCTGCAGGCTGACCGCTTGTCCGGCTGGTTTCTAAGGGCTGGTTGGTTGTCGACAGTTGGTTGTTTGTCGAGTTCTCGTTGATTGTTGAGCAATCATTGGCTGCTAAGGGTTTGATGGTTTCCTGGATGCTCAAGCAAGGGCTGTCTGTTGCCTGGTTGGTTTGTAAGGGTTGGTTGGTTACCGGGTTGGTGGTTGACGACTCATTGGTTGCTAAGGGTTCGATGAGTTCCTGGTTGCTTTTCAAGGGTTGGTTTGTTGCCTGGTTGGTTGATGAAGACACATTGGTTGTTGGGGACTCATTGGTTGCCTGGTTGATTTGTAGGGGTTGGCTGGTGGCCTGGTTGGTTTGTTGAGGTTGGCTGGTTTCCTGGTTTGTTTGTAGGGTTGGCTGGTTGCCTGGTTGGTGTGTTGAGGTTGTCTGGTTTCCTGGTTGGTTCCTAGAGGTTGGCTGGTTGCCTGGTTGGTTTGTAGGGGTTGGCTGGTTGGTTTGTAGAGGTTCGCTGGTTGCCTCCTAGAGGTTGGCTGGTTGCTGGGTTGGTTTGTACATTTTACATTTTTTTTAAAAATTTTTGTCATTTAGCAGACGCTCTTATCCAGAGCGACTTACAGTAGAGTGCATACATTTTTATTACATTACATTTCATTTCATTTATTTTATTTTTTTAAATTTCATTACATTTCATTACATTTTACATACTGAGACAAGGATATCCCTACCGGCCAAACCCTCCCTAACCCGGACGACGCTATGCCAATTGTGCGTCGCCCCACGGACCTCCCGTTTGCGGCCGGCTGCGACAGAGCCTGGGCGCGAACCCAGAGACTCTGGTGGCGCAGCTAGCACTGCGATGCAGTGCCCTAGACCACTGCGCCACCCGGGAGGCCCCAGGGTTTGTAGCGGTTGGCTGGTTGCCTGGTTGGTTTGTAGGGGTTGGCTGGTGGCCTGGTTGGTTTGTAGAGGTTGCCTTGTTGCCTGGTTGCTTTTTAGTGGTTGGCTGGTTGCCTGGTTGCTTTTTAGGGGTTGGCTGGTTGCCTGGTTGGTTTGCAGAGGTTGGCTGGTGCCTGGTTGGTTTGTAGGGCTTGGCTGGTTGCCTGGTTGGTTCATAGGGCTTGGCTGTTTGCCTGGTTGGTTCCTAGGGGTTGGCTGGTTGCCTGGTTGGTTTGTAGGGCTTGGCTGTTTGCCTGGATGATTGAAAAGCCTAGCAGACCAAAATGGAAATAAGTTTTTGACCTTGATATGTGATTTATGTCTAATAAACTAATCTAAACTAGTTGGTTACCTGGTTGGTTGTAGAGTATCCAGTGGTTGCTAAGAGGTGGCTGCTTGTTTGTCAAGGACTTGTTGGTTTTTGAGGACTCATTGGCTGCCTGGTTGTTTGCTAAAGGTTGGCTGTTTGCCTGGTTGGTTGATAGGGGTTGGCTAGTTGCCTGGTTGGCAGCCCCCGGGTTGGCTAGTTGCCTGGATGGTTGTTGAAGACTCACATGTTGCTAAGGGCTGGGTGGTTGTTAAGGGTTGGCTAGTTGCCTGGTTGGTTGTTGAAGAGTCACAGGTTGCTAGGGGCTGAATGGTTGCTAAGGGCAGGTTACCTGTGGAGGGTTGGTTAGTTCCTAAGTGCCAGTTGTTATTGTAGCAGATCAGAGGGGGAGCGCTACAATGAGAGAAAACAAAAAGCAACACACACACACGCACACGCACACACACACACACACACACACACACACACACACACACACACACACACACACACACACACACACACACACACACACACACCTGGCCAGTTGGGTGTGTAGGTCCTGTGTGAGCTGGTAACACTGAGCGTAGTAGCTACCCTGGGCATCTACAAAGTCAGACAGACTTCTCAAATGGGCAGCCTGCAACAGACAGGGTAGAACGAGAGAGTGAGCAGGTGTCTGTGTTAATACCAGTCTATGTTAACGTGTGTGTGTGTGTGTGTGTGTGTGTGTGTGTGTGTGTGTGTGTGTGTGTGTGTGTGTGTGTGTGTGTGTGTGTGTGTGTGTGCGTGTTGGTACATACATGTGTAGTGTTGATTCCCTCCAGCAGTAGTCTGGTGATCTCTGACTGTCGGTCAAACACTCACTGAGAGGTCCTCAGCTCCATCTCTGCCTGAGAGACTTCCTGGGCCCACATCTGACAGCATTGGATAGAGATACATAGGCCCAACCAATGAGAAAACAGACAGAACAGGACCAACCAATGTGAAAACAGACAGGAACAGGACCAACCAATGAGAAAACTGCTGGTCCATTTTCATCATATCGTCCAGTCTTACTGTGTTCTGCTAGCTGATGTTAAAACAAGTGTGTGGGAGTGTATATGTGAGGACTGACCTTCAGCCATCTGACTCGTAGGAAGCTGAACATGTAGGAGACATGAGCTACATACTCCTCTCCTAATGGGTTAGCATTTAGACCCTGAGAGAGAGAAAGGGAGAGAGAGAGAGAATGAGAGAGATAGATAGAGGAGAGATGCGACTTGACTTTTGATGCTGTGCATTGTTGACACTCTTGGAAACCTCCTCTCCTGACCCAACTACTCATAAATCCTTCAAGCAACCATTGACCTTCGTTAAAGTCTGAGTAGGTCCAATGGATAGCAACTGTCATCCAGTCTGACACCTAGGACAAGCTCACGTTTAAATTGTATGAACGCCAGTAGGGCTACGGCAAAAACAGAGTTTAAAAAAAAAAGAAATAACAAAAATGTAATGGAAAAATAATTTAACAGCGCACCAGGGGTACTTGCTACTGTGATTCCTGAAATGCAGAGCCTTTTGGAGTATTTTGAGATTCCAAAAATATAATTTATTACATTGTTTGCTAGGTCAGCAGTATGAGGTCAGCAGTATGAGGTCAGCTGTATGTGGTGGGCAGTATGAGGTCAGCAGTATGAGGTCAGCTGTATGAGGTCAGCAGTATGAGGTCAGTAGTATGAGATCAGCAGTATGAGGTCAGCAGTATGAGGTCAGCAGTATGAGGTCAGCAGTATGAGGTCAGTAGTATGTGGTGGGCAGTATGAGGTCAGCAGTATGAGGTCAGTAGTATGTGGTGGGCAGTATGTGGTCAGCAGTATGAGGTCAGCAGTATGAGGTCAGCAGTACGAGGTCAGTAGTATGAGGTCAGTAGTACGAGGTCAGTAGTATGTGGTCGGCAGTATGTGGTCGGCAGTATGAGGTCAGCAGTATGAGGTCAGTAGTATGAGGTCAGTAGTATGAGGTCAGTAGTATGAGGTCAGTAGTATGAGGTCAGCAGTATGAGGTCAGCAGTATGTGGTCAGCAGTATGAGGTCAGTAGTATGAGGTCAGCAGTATGAGGTCAATAGTATGAGGTCAGCAGTATGTGGTCAGCAGTATGAGGTCAGTAGTATGAGGTCAGTAGTATGTGGTCAGCAGTATGAGGTCAGCAGTATGAGGTCAGTAGTATGAGGTCAGCAGTATGAGGTCAGCAGTATGTGGTCAGCAGTATGAGGTCAGTAGTATGAGGTCAGTAGTGTGTGTTCTCACCCGGGCCTCGCTGTCTGCTTCCTGTGCCTTTCTCAGTCTGGCCTTTGCAATGTCCAGATCTAACCGCTTATTCACCAGCTGCCTGCGCTCATTCTACACACACACACACACACACACACACACACACACACACACACACACACACACACACACACACACACACACACACACACACACACACACACAGTTGTCAGAGTGTATTTATGTTATAATAGTGTGTGTGTGTGTGTTGTGATGTGGTGTGTGTGTGTGTGTGTGTGTGTGTGTGTGTGTGTGTGTGTGTGTGTGTGTGTGTGTGTGTGTGTGGTGATGTGGTGTGTGTGTGTGTGTGTTGTGATGTGGTGTGTGTGTTGTGGTGTGTGTGTGTGTGTGTGTACCTGTATAACTGTGTATTCCTGGTCAGTAAATCTTCGTAGAGGAGACAGGAAGTTGATGTCTGTACTCTGGATCAGCTTCTTGTTCGCCACCCCGATCTGCCTCTCCAACTCCCCACACTTAATCAGAGTACTACCTACACACACACACATATATATACACATGTCCAGTCTCTAACCATAGTGTGTGTGTGTGTGTGTGTGTACCGTAGGGTGTGTGTGTATCGTAGGGTGTGCATCTTAGGGTGTGTGTGTGTGTACCGTAGGGTGTGTGTACCATAGGTTGTGTGTGTGTGTGTACTGTAGGGTGTGTGTACTGTAGGGTGTGTGTAGAGTGTGTGTGTACTGTAGGGTGTGTGTACCGTAGGTTGTTTGTGTGTGTGTGTGTGTGTGTGTGTGTACCGTAGGTTGTGTGTGTGTGTGTGTGTGTACCGGAGGGTGTGTGTACCGTAGGTTGTGTGTACCGTAGGGTGTGTGTGTGTACCGTAGGGTGTGTGTGTGTGTACCGTAGGGTGTGTGTGTGTGTGTACCGTAGGGTGTGTGTACCGTAGGGTGTGTGTGTGTGTGTACCGTAGGGTGTGTGTGTGTGTGTGTACCGTAGGGGGTGTGTGTGTGTACCGTAGGGTGTGTGTGTGTGTGTACCGTAGGGTGTGTGTGTACCGTAGGGTGTGTGTCTCCCCAGTTCCAGAGCAGCATCCATCATGTTTTCACTCAGCAGCTCGTGGGGGGTTGGCCTCTCAGGGGCGCTCCAATCCAGACCCTTATACAACAAGTCCTCTAAACGAGCTCCTAAAAGGGTTCAGAGATCAGGGGCTAGAGGTTAAAATCCCTTAGCTTACACACACACACACACACACACACACACACACACACACACACACACACACACACACACACACACACACACACACACACACACACACACACACACACAACTAACCAGGGTTAGGCTGCAGTAAAGTCTCAGTCTGTGAGATGATTTTGTCAGTCCAGGTCTTAGTGGACTCTGCTCTGTCCAGGAGACTCTCCAACCGGCTGTCCAACTCTGTCTTCTCAGCCTGCCCCAGAGCTTCCTCCGTATACTGGGGAGATAGAACATCTATGTGTGTGTGTGTGTTGTAGATGCAGTTTCAAAGGATCACATGGAGGGCTATCTCCTTTGAGGAATGGCTGCGCCGAGACCGTCGCTGTTCTCTGTCACGTGGTGCTGAACATGACGTTGTCCATATGAATGGTGCTGATCTCTGATTGCCGACCAGCTGCTTTGTTCACTTGAGCACAATGTATTTATTATTATTATTTTTATATCTTGTGACAACTAGCTATATATGTTAGGCAAATACACAACTGTCATCCCTGCTACTATCTAACTGAATCAGATTGACATATAAATCGAACCTTGGAGATCAATGAAGTTAAATTCAATATCTCCCTCACCTGAACAGCTCGGTTGATAAACGCGCCCGCGTCCACAGCGAGCCTCGTGATATCCATCTGGTTGAGGTCGGCCGCTCTCCTACGGCGCAACGAGCTAGGCTAGCTGTCTAGCAGCCGTGGATAGCTATAAAAATACATCTCTTCTAACCGGATTAC
Organism: Salvelinus fontinalis; assembly: GCF_029448725.1. Lineage (NCBI taxonomy): Eukaryota > Metazoa > Chordata > Actinopteri > Salmoniformes > Salmonidae > Salvelinus > Salvelinus fontinalis. The sequence goes on from NC_074671.1 coordinate 56,187,653, forward strand.
TGGCATGTGAAAAACTGAGACCGTAAACAACGACCATTCTAGAAAGACAGAGTATGACTAGCGGTGATGTATCCTCTCATAACATTTTCCACACAGAGGAGCTAAGAATATCCACCATATCAGCTCGCGTTGTTTGAATGGATGACAGCGGAATCTGTTTACATCTCCAGCAGCTCGTTTCTCTATTCGCGGCTTTAGGGGATGTTTTGGTGACGCCAATGGCCTGCTGCAAAGGACAATTGTCGCGCTATGACGCGAAGATTAGGTATCCCGCAAAATTTAAAACCCCCTCTGTCATGTGTGAGTGAATGCTTCATGTACAGTGCCTTGCAAAAGTATTCACCTCCTTGGCGTTTTTACAATTTTGTTGCATTACAACCTGTAATTTAAATGGATTTTAATTTGGATTTCATGTAATGGACATACACAAAATAGCCCAAATTGGTGAAGTGAAATTACTTGTTTTCCCCAAAAATAAATAATAAAACACGGAAAAGTGGTGCCTGCATATGTATTCACCCCCTTTGCTATGAAGCCCTTTGAACATCCCAGGAGCACCATTAAATCCATTATAAAAAAATTGAAAGAATATGGCACCACAACAAACCTGCCAAAAGAGGGCCGCCCACCAAAACTCACAGACCAGGCAAGGAGGGCATTAATCAGAGAGGCAACAAAGAGACCAAAGATAACCCCGAAGGAGCTGCAAAGCTCCACAGCAGAGATTGGAGTATCTGTCCATAGGACCACTTTAAGCCATACACTCCACAGAGCTGGGCTTTATGGAAGAGTGGCCAGAAAAAAAGCCATTGCTTAAAGAATAAAATAAGCAAACACATTTGGTGTTCGCCAAAAGGCATGTGGGAGACTCCCCAAACATATGGATGAAGGTACTCTGGTCAGATGAGACTAAAATGAAGCTTTTTGTCCATCAAAGAAAATGCTATGTCTGGCACAAACCCAACACCTCGCATCACCTCAAGATCACCATCCCCACAGTGAAGCATGGTGGTGGCAGCATCATGCTGTGGGGATGTTTTTCCATTGGCAGGGACTGGGAAACTGGTCCGAATTGAAGGAATGATGTATGGCGCTAAATACAGTGAAATTCTTGATGGAAACTTGTTTCAGTCTTCCAGAGATTTGAGACTGGGACGGAGGTTCACCTTCCAGCAGGACAATGACCCTAAGCATACTGCTAAAGCAACACTCGAGTGGTTTAAGGGGAAACATTTAAATGTCTTGGAATGGACTAGTCAAAGCCCAGACTTCAATCCAATTGACAATCTATGGTAGGATTTATAGATTGCTGTATGCCAGCAGGAACCCATCCAAGGAGCCAGAGAAGTTTTGCCATGAAGAATGGGCCAAAATCCCAGTGGCTTGATGTGCCAAGCTTATAGAGACATACCCCTAGAGACTTGCAGCTGTAATGAGATTACACACACACACACACACACCCCAGCATTTCAGAAGATACAACTTTTTTATTTTATTATGGTAAAATATGCAACTGCCCCATGAAAAACATAACAATTACTCCAGATTTACAAAAACATGAAAAAGGAAAAGAACTTAATGGATAACAGAACAAGTAAAATATTGAATTTGTAAACAGTTTCTCAGAGAAGTGTGTATCACAGGTAAGGTCTCCAGCCCAGGTACATCTGACACAGTAGTTTGTCATCAGTAGCCTCTTGTATGAGGTAGTGGACGTGTCCCTCTATAGACAGATGCAGACCCAACACCTTGTTACGACTCTTTATTACGCCCTGCAAACGCTGATCCATCTCACACACGTGGGTCTTGGCCTGGGAGGGGAGAAAGGATGTGTTAGTTAAACATTTTATATTTATTTAGAGAGTGTTTTATATAAACATGTCTTTATAGAGAGAGTGTTTTATATAAACATGTCTTTATATAGAGAGTGTTTTATATAAACGTGTCTTTATAGAGAGAGTGTTTTATATAAACATGTCTTTATATAGAGAGTGTTTTATATAAACGTGTCTTTATAGAGAGAGTGTTTTATATAAACGTGTCTTTATAGAGAGTGTGTTTTATATAAACATGTCTTTATATAGAGTGTTTTATATAAACATGTCTTTATAGAGAGTGTTTTATATAAACATGTCTTTATAGAGAGTGTTTTATATAAACATGTCTTTATAGAGAGTGTGTTTTATATAAACATGTCTTTATATAGAGTGTTTTATATAAACATGTCTTTATATAGAGTGTTTTATATAAACATGTCTTTATAGTGTTTTATATAAACATGTCTTTATAGAGAGAGTGTTTTATATAAACATGTCTTTATATAGAGTGTTTTATATAAACATGTCTTTATATAGAGTGTTTTATATAAACATGTCTTTATAGTGTTTTATATAAACATGTCTTTATAGAGAGAGTGTTTTATATAAACATGTCTTTATAGAGAGAGTGTTTTATATAAACATGTCTTTATAGAGAGAGAGAGAGAGGGATAGAGTGTGAGTGTGTACCTTCTTGTTGACTATCTCTCCAGTCTCACTGGCCTGTGCCTTGGATCGTCCTTTGTGTTTACTCAACTCTAGAGGTCGACCGATTATGATTTTCCAACGCCGATACAAATAACGATTATTGGAGGACCAAAAAAAGCCGTTTTTTAAATTTATTTGTAATAATGACAATTACAACAATACTGAATGAACACTTATTTTAACTTAATATAATACATCAATAAAATAAATTTAGCCTCAAATAAATAATTAAACATGTTAAATTTGGTTTAAATAATGCAAAAACAAAGTTTTGGAGAAGAAAGTAAAAGTGCAATATGTGCCATGTAAGAAAGCTAACGTTTAAGTTCCTTGCTCAGAACATGAGAACATATGAAAGCTGGTGGTTCCTTTTAACATGAGTCTTCAATATTCTCAGGTAAGAAGTTTTAGGTTGTAGTTGTTATAGGAATTATAGGACTATTTCTCTCTATACGATTTGTATTTCATATACCTTTGACTATTGGATGTTCTTACAGGCACTTTAGTATAGCCAGTGTAACAGTATAGCTTCCGTCCCTCTCCTCGCTCCTACCTGGGCTCGAACCAGGAACACATCGACAACAGCCACCCTCGAAGCAGCGTTACCCATGCAGAGCAAGGAGAACAACCACTCCAAGTCTCAGAGCGAGTGACGTTTGAAACGCTACTAGCGTGCGCCCCGCTAACTAGCTAGCCATTTCACATCGGTTACACCAGGCTCATCTCGGGAGTTGATAGGCTTGAAGTCATAAACAGCTCAATGCTTGAATTCATAAACAGCAGAGCTGCTGGCAAAACGCACGAAAGTGCTGTTTGAATGAATGCTTACGAGCCTGCTGGTGCCTACCATCGCTCAGTCAGACTGCTCTATCAAATCATAGACTTAATTATAACATAATAACACACAGAAATACGAGCCTTAGGTCATTAATATGGTCAAATCCGGAAACTATCATCTCGAAAACAAGACGGTTATTCTTTCAGTGAAATAAGGAACCGTTACGTATTTTATCTAACGGGTGGCATCCATAAGTCTAAACATTCCTGTTACATTGCACAACCTTCAATGTTATGTCATAAATACGTAAAATTCTGGCAAATTAGTTCGCAATGAGCCAGGCGGCCCAAACTGTTGCATATATCCTGACTCTGCGTGCAATGAACGCAAGAGAAATAACACAATTTCACCTGGTTAATATTGCCTGCTAACATGGTGTGTGTGTGTACCTCTCTCCTAGTAGAGTGTGGTCAGTGTGTGTACCTCTCTCCTAGTAGAGTGTGGTCAGTGTGTTACCTCTCTCCTAGTAGAGTATGGTGTGTGTGTGTATCTCTCTCCTGGTATAGTGTGGTCAGTGTGTGTACCTCTCTCCTAGTAGTGTGTTGTCAGTGTGTGTACCTCTCTCCTAGTAGAGTGTGGTCAGTGTGTGTACCTCTCTCCTAGTAAAGTGTGGTCAGTGTGTGTACCTCTCTCCTAGTAAAGTGTGGTCAGTGTGTTACCTCTCTCCTAGTAGAGTGTGGACAGTGTGTATCTCTCTCCTAGTAGAGTGTGGACAGTGTGTGTACCTCTCTCCTAGTAGAGTGTGGTCAGTGTGTGTACCTCTCTCCTAGTAAAGTGTGGTCAGTGTGTTACCTCTCTCCTAGTAGAGTGTGGACAGTGTGTATCTCTCTCCTAGTAGAGTGTGGACAGTGTGTGTACCTCTCTCCTAGTAGAGTGTGGTCAGTGTGTTACCTCTCTCCTAGTAGAGTGTGGACAGTGTGTATCTCTCTCCTAGTATAGTGTGGTCAGTGTGTGTACCTCTCTCCTAGTAGAGTGTGGTCAGTGTGTTACCTCTCTCCTAGTATAGTGTGGTCAGTGTGTGTACCTCTCTCCTAGTAGTGTGGTCAGTGTGTTACCTCTCTCCTAGTATAGTGTGGTCAGTGTGTGTACCTCTCTCCTAGTAGTGTGGTCAGTGTGTTACCTCTCTCCTAGTAGAGTGTGGTCAGTGTGTGTACCTCTCTCCTAGTAGAGTGTGGTCAGTGTGTTACCTCTCTCCTAGTATAGTGTGGTCAGTGTGTGTACCTCTCTCCTAGTAGTGTGGTCAGTGTGTTACCTCTCTCCTAGTAGAGTGTGGTCAGTGTGTTACCTCTCTCCTAGTAGAGTGTGGTCAGTGTGTGTACCTCTCTCCTAGTAGAGTGTGGACAGTGTGTATCTCTCTCCTAGTATAGTGTGGTCAGTGTGTTACCTCTCTCCTAGTATAGTGTGGTCAGTGTGTTACCTCTCTCCTAGTAGAGTGTGGACAGTGTGTGTACCTCTCTCCTAGTAGAGTGTGGTCAGTGTGTTACCTCTCTCCTAGTAGAGTGTGGTCAGTGTGTTACCTCTCTCCTAGTAGAGTGTGGACAGTGTGTGTACCTCTCTCCTAGTAGAGTGTGGTCAGTGTGTGTACCTCTCTCCTAGTAGAGTGTGGTCAGTGTGTTACCTCTCTCCTAGTAGAGTGTGGTCAGTGTGTGTACCTCTCTCCTAGTAGAGTGTGGTCAGTGTGTTACCTCTCTCCTAGTAGTGTGGTCAGTGTGTTACCTCTCTCCTAGTAGAGTGTGGTCAGTGTGTTACCTCTCTCCTAGTAGAGTGTGGTCAGTGTGTTACCTCTCTCCTAGTAGAGTGTGGTCAGTGTGTGTACCTCTCTCCTAGTAGAGTGTGGTCAGTGTGTTACCTCTCTCCTAGTAGAGTGTGGACAGTGTGTTACCTCTCTCCTAGTAGAGTGTGGTCAGTGTGTGTACCTCTCTCCTAGTAGAGTGTGGTCAGTGTGTTACCTCTCTCCTAGTAGAGTGTGGACAGTGTGTTACCTCTCTCCTAGTAGAGTGTGGACAGTGTGTTACCTCTCTCCTAGTAGAGTGTGGTCAGTGTGTGTATCTCTCTCCTAGTATAGTGTGGTCAGTGTGTGTACCTCTCTCCTAGTATAGTGTGGTCAGTGTGTGTACCTCTCTCCTAGTATAGTGGACAGTGTGTGTACCTCTCTCCTAGTATAGTGTGGTCAGTGTGTTACCTCTCTCCTAGTAGAGTGTGGACAGTGTGTACCTCTCTCCTAGTATAGTGTGGTCAGTGTGTGTACCTCTCTCCTAGTAGAGTGTGGTCAGTGTGTGTATCTCTCTCCTAGTATAGTGTGGTCAGTGTGTTACCTCTCTCCTAGTAGAGTGTGGTCAGTGTGTGTACCTCTCTCCTAGTAGAGTGTGGTCAGTGTGTGTATCTCTCTCCTAGTAGAGTGTGGTCAGTGTGTACCTCTCTCCTAGTAGAGTGTGGTCAGTGTGTTACCTCTCTCCTAGTATAGTGTGGTCAGTGTGTTACCTCTCTCCTAGTATAGTGTGGTCAGTGTGTTACCTCTCTCCTAGTAGAGTGTGGTCAGTGTGTTACCTCTCTCCTAGTAGAGTGTGGACAGTGTGTTACCTCTCTCCTAGTAGAGTGTGGTCAGTGTGTTACCTCTCTCCTAGTAGAGTGTTGTCAGTGTGTGTACCTCTCTCCTAGTAGAGTGTTGTCAGTGTGTGTACCTCTCTCCTAGTAGTGTGGTCAGTGTGTGTACCTCTCTCCTAGTAGTGTGGTCAGTGTGTGTACCTCTCTCCTAGTAGTGTGGTCAGTGTGTTACCTCTCTCCTAGTAGAGTGTGGTCAGTGTGTTACCTCTCTCCTAGTATAGTGTGGTCAGTGTGTTACCTCTCTCCTAGTAGAGTGTGGTCAGTGTGTGTACCTCTCTCCTAGTATAGTGTGGTCAGTGTGTGTACCTCTCTCCTAGTATAGTGTGGTCAGTGTGTGTACCTCTCTCCTAGTAGAGTGTGGTCAGTGTGTGTACCTCTCTCCTAGTAGAGTGTGGTCAGTGTGTGTATCTCTCTCCTAGTAGAGTGTGGTCAGTGTGTTACCTCTCTCCTAGTAGAGTGTGGTCAGTGTGTGTATCTCTCTCCTAGTAGAGTGTGGACAGTGTGTGTACCTCTCTCCTAGTAGTGTGGACAGTGTGTTACCTCTCTCCTAGTAGAGTGTGGTCAGTGTGTACCTCTCTCCTAGTAGAGTGTGGTCAGTGTGTTACCTCTCTCCTAGTAGAGTGTTGTCAGTGTGTGTACCTCTCTCCTAGTAGAGTGTGGTCAGTGTGTGTACCTCTCTCCTAGTATAGTGTGGTCAGTGTGTGTACCTCTCTCCTAGTAGAGTGTGGTCAGTGTGTGTACCTCTCTCCTAGTAGAGTGTTGTCAGTGTGTGTACCTCTCTCCTAGTAGAGTGTGGTCAGTGTGTGTACCTCTCTCCTAGTAGAGTGTGGTCAGTGTGTGTATCTCTCTCCTAGTAGAGTGTGGTCAGTGTGTTACCTCTCTCCTAGTAGAGTGTGGTCAGTGTGTTACCTCTCTCCTAGTATAGCGTGGTCAGTGTGTACCTCTCTCCTAGTAGAGTGTGGTCAGTGTGTGTATCTCTCTCCTAGTAGAGTGTGGACAGTGTGTTACCTCTCTCCTAGTATAGCGTGGTCAGTGTGTGTATCTCTCTCCTAGTATAGTGTGGTCAGTGTGTGTACCTCTCTCCTAGTAGAGTGTGGTCAGTGTGTGTATCTCTCTCCTAGTATAGCGTGGTCAGTGTGTTACCTCTCTCCTTGTAGAGTTTGGTCAGAATGTGTAGGAGACCTCCAGTGTTGTTGACCCACTCGATGATGCCACACTCCTCATTCAGTGGGATCACAGCATATGTACGGATATGGAGCTCCCTCCTCCTGTACTCTGCATCCTTACGCAGGCACCACACACACACACACACACACACACAATAGTCTGAAGTGTTGTGTTACCTCTGGGCTACAGCAGAGTGATGTACAGATGGCAGTTGGAGAAGAGACAGGTGAAACACCTTGTTGATGAGACAGTTGGACTCCATGAGACGACCGGAGGTCATCTTTAGGTTTACACATCACTTCCCTTCAGGCCGATATTCTTGGGCTTCTGGAGGGAGGCTAGGATCTCCACCTACTCATCGTGAGACACACACACACACACACACACACACACACACACGTGGCACGACACAGACACACAGAAAGACAACCCCCCCCCCCCCCCACACACACTCACAGTATCGTCAAAGCCGTGGAGGTAGGCCCAGTGTCCGGGGAATCGGTTGTGGTGCAGTGTGTTTGCAGGGCCAGTAGAGTGCAGTGTGGGGATGAGGACAGACTGCAGAGGGATCAGGACCTGGCTGAACGATGGCTCCTCCACCAGACGCTTCCACTGCTTGAAATGGACCCCCATACTGAGAGTACTGCTGCTACCATTCACCTGGAATACAGAGAGAGAAATGGACCCCATACTGAGAGTACTGCTGCTACCATCCACCTGGAATACAGAGAGAGAAATGGACCCTATACTGAGAGTACTACTGCTACCATCCACCTGGAATACAGAGAGAGAGAGAAATGGACCCCATACTGAGAGTACTGCTGCTACCATCCACCTGGAATACAGAGAGAGAAATGGACCCCATACTGAGAGTACTACTGCTACCATCCACCTGGAATACAGAGAGAGAAATGGACCCCATACTGAGAGTACTGCTGCTACCATCCACCTGGAATACAGAGAGAGAGAGAAATGGACCCCATACTGAGACTACTGCTACCATCCACCTGGAATACAGAGAGAGAGAGAAATGGACCCCATACTGAGAGTACTACTGCTACCATCCACCTGGAATACAGAGAGAGAGAGAAATGGACCCCATACTGAGAGTACTACTGCTACCATCCACCTGGAATACAGAGAGAGAGAAATGGACCCCATACTGAGAGTACTACTGTTACCATCCACCTGGAATACAGAGAGAGAGAGAAATGGACCCCATACTGAGAGTACTACTGCTACCATCCACCTGGAATACAGAGAGAGAGAAATGGACCCCATACTGAGAGTACTACTGCTACCATCCACCTGGAATACAGAGAGAGAGAAATGGACCCCATACTGAGACTACTGCTACCATCCACCTGGAATACAGAGAGAGAGAAATGGACCCCCATACTGAGAGTACTACTGCTACCATCCACCTGGAATACAGAGAGAGAGAAATGGACCCCATACTGAGAGTACTACTGCTACCATCCACCTGGAATACAGAGAGAGAAATGGACCCCATACTGAGAGTACTACTGCTACCATCCACCTGGAATACAGAGAGAAAAATGGACCCCATACTGAGAGTACTGCTGCTACCATCCACCTGGAATACAGAGAGAGAAATGGACCCTATACTGAGAGCACTACTGCTACCATCCACCTGGAATACAGAGAGAGAGAAATGGACCCTATACTGAGAGTACTACTGCTACCATCCACCTGGAATACAGAGAGAGAGAAATGGACCCCATACTGAGAGTACTACTGCTACCATCCACCTGGAATACAGAGAGAGAGAGAAATGGACCCCATACTGAGAGTACTACTGTTACCATCCACCTGGAATACAGAGAGAGAGAAATGGACCCCATACTGAGAGTACTGCTGCTACCATCCACCTGGAATACAGAGAGAGAGAAATGGACCCCATACTGAGAGTACTACTGCTACCATCCACCTGGAATACAGAGAGAGAGAAATGGACCCCATACTGAGAGTACTACTGCTACCATCCACCTGGAATACAGAGAGAGAGAGAAATGGACCCCATACTGAGAGTACTGCTGCTACCATCCACCTGGAATACAGAGAGAGAGAAATGGACCCCATACTGAGAGTACTACTGTTACCATCCACCTGGAATACAGAGAGAGAGAAATGGACCCCATACTGAGAGTACTACTGTTACCATCCACCTGGAATACAGAGAGAGAGAGAAATGGACCCCATACTGAGAGTACTGCTGCTACCATCCACCTGGAATACAGAGAGAGAGAAATGGACCCCATACTGAGAGTACTACTGCTACCATCCACCTGGAATACAGAGAGAGAGAGAAATGGACCCCATACTGAGAGTACTACTGTTACCATCCACCTGGAATACAGAGAGAGAGAAATGGACCCCATACTGAGAGTACTGCTGCTACCATCCACCTGGAATACAGAGAGAGAGAGAAATGGACCCCATACTGAGAGTACTGCTGCTACCATCCACCTGGAATACAGAGAGAGAGAAATGGACCCCATACTGAGAGTACTGCTGCTACCATCCACCTGGAATACAGAGAGAGAAATGGACCCCATACTGAGAGTACTGCTGCTACCATCCACCTGGAATACAGAGAGAGAGAGAAATGGACCCCATACTGAGAGTACTACTGTTACCATCCACCTGGAATACAGAGAGAGAGAAATGGACCCCATACTGAGAGTACTGCTGCTACCATCCACCTGGAATACAGAGAGAGAGAAATGGACCCCATACTGAGAGTACTACTGCTACCATCCACCTGGAATACAGAGAGAGAGAAATGGACCCCCATACTGAGAGTACTGCTACCATCCACCTGGAATACAGAGAGAGAAATGGACCCCATACTGAGAGTACTACTGCTACCATCCACCTGGAATACAGAGAGAGAGAGAGAAATGGACCCCATACTGAGAGTACTACTGCTACCATCCACCTGGAATACAGAGAGAGAAATGGACCCCCATACTGAGAGTACTACTGTTACCATCCACCTGGAATACAGAGAGAGAGAGAAATGGACCCCATACTGAGAGTACTACTGCTACCATCCACCTGGAATACAGAGAGAGAGAAATGGACCCCATACTGAGAGTACTACTGTTACCATCCACCTGGAATACAGAGAGAGAGAAATGGACCCCATACTGAGAGTACTGCTGCTACCATCCACCTGGAATACAGAGAGAGAGAAATGGACCCCATACTGAGAGTACTACTGTTACCATCCACCTGGAATACAGAGAGAGAGAAATGGACCCCATACTGAGAGTACTGCTGCTACCATCCACCTGGAATACAGAGAGAGAAATGGACCCCATACTGAGAGTACTGCTGCTACCATCCACCTGGAATACAGAGAGAGAGAAATGGACCCTATACTGAGAGTACTACTGCTACCATCCACCTGGAATACAGAGAGAGAGAAATGGACCCCATACTGAGAGTACTACTGCTACCATCCACCTGGAATACAGAGAGAGAAATGGACCCCATACTGAGAGTACTGCTGCTACCATCCACCTGGAATACAGAGAGAGAGAAATGGACCCCATACTGAGAGTACTACTGCTACCATCCACCTGGAATACAGAGAGAGAAATGGACCCCATACTGAGAGTACTGCTGCTACCATCCACCTGGAATACAGAGAGAGAGAAATGGACCCCCATACTGATACTGAGAGTACTACTGCTACCATCCACCTGGAATACAGAGAGAGAGAAATGGACCCCCATACTGAGAGTACTACTGTTACCATCCACCTGGAATACAGAGAGAGAGAAATGGACCCCATACTGAGAGTACTACTGCTACCATCCACCTGGAATACAGAGAGAGAGAGAGAAATGGACCCCATACTGAGAGTACTACTGCTACCATCCACCTGGAATACAGAGAGAGAGAGAAATGGACCCCATACTGAGAGTACTACTGTTACCATCCACCTGGAATACAGAGAGAGAGAAATGGACCCCATACTGAGAGTACTGCTGCTACCATCCACCTGGAATACAGAGAGAGAGAAATGGACCCCATACTGAGAGTACTACTGCTACCATCCACCTGGAATACAGAGAGAGAAATGGACCCCATACTGAGAGTACTACTGCTACCATCCACCTGGAATACAGAGAGAGAGAGAGAAATGGACCCCATACTGAGAGTACTACTGCTACCATCCACCTGGAATACAGAGAGAGAGAAATGGACCCCATACTGAGAGTACTACTGTTACCATCCACCTGGAATACAGAGAGAGAGAGAGAAATGGACCCCATACTGAGAGTACTACTGCTACCATCCACCTGGAATACAGAGAGAGAAATGGACCCCATACTGAGAGTACTACTGCTACCATCCACCTGGAATACAGAGAGAGAGAGAGAAATGGACCCCATACTGAGAGTACTACTGCTACCATCCACCTGGAATACAGAGAGAGAGAAATGGACCCCCATACTGAGACTACTGCTACCATCCACCTGGAATACAGAGAGAGAGAGAAATGGACCCCATACTGAGAGTACTACTGCTACCATCCACCTGGAATACAGAGAGAGAGAAATGGACCCCATACTGAGAGTACTACTGTTACCATCCACCTGGAATACAGAGAGAGAGAAATGGACCCCATACTGAGAGTACTGCTGCTACCATCCACCTGGAATACAGAGAGAGAAATGGACCCCATACTGAGAGTACTGCTGCTACCATCCACCTGGAATACAGAGAGAGAGAAATGGACCCTATACTGAGAGTACTACTGCTACCATCCACCTGGAATACAGAGAGAGAGAAATGGACCCCATACTGAGAGTACTACTGTTACCATCCACCTGGAATACAGAGAGAGAGATGGACCCCATACTGAGAGTACTGCTGCTACCATCCACCTGGAATACAGAGAGAGAGAAATGGACCCCCATACTGATACTGAGAGTACTACTGCTACCATCCACCTGGAATACAGAGAGAAAAATGGACCCCATACTGAGAGTACTGCTGCTACCATCCACCTGGAATACAGAGAGAGAGAAATGGACCCCCATACTGATACTGAGAGTACTACTGCTACCATCCACCTGGAATACAGAGAGAAAAATGGACCCCATACTGAGAGTACTACTGTTACCATCCACCTGGAATACAGAGAGAGAGAGAAATGGACCCCATACTGAGAGTACTGCTGCTACCATCCACCTGGAATACAGAGAGAGAGAGAAATGGACCCCATACTGAGAGTACTGCTGCTACCATCCACCTGGAATACAGAGAGAGAAATGGACCCTATACTGAGAGTACTGCTGCTACCATCCACCTGGAATACAGAGAGAGAAATGGACCCTATACTGAGAGTACTGCTGCTACCATCCACCTGGAATACAGAGAGAGAGAGAAATGGACCCCATACTGAGAGTACTGCTGCTACCATCCACCTGGAATACAGAGAGAGAGAGAAATGGACCCCATACTGAGAGTACTGCTGCTACCATCCACCTGGAATACAGAGAGAGAGAGAAATGGACCCCATACTGAGAGTACTACTGCTACCATCCACCTGGAATACAGAGAGAGAGAGAAATGGACCCTATACTGAGAGTACTACTGCTACCATCCACCTGGAATACAGAGAGAGAAATGGACCCTATACTGAGAGTACTACTGCTACCATCCACCTGGAATACAGAGAGAGAGAGAAATGGACCCCATACTGAGAGTACTGCTGCTACCATCCACCTGGAATACAGAGAGAGAGAAATGGACCCCATACGGAGAGTACTACTGCTACCATCCACCTGGAATACAGAGAGAGAGAGAAATGGACCCCATACTGAGAGTACTACTGCTACCATCCACCTGGAATACAGAGAGAGAGAGAAATGGACCCCATACTGAGAGTACTACTGCTACCATCCACCTGGAATACAGAGAGAGAGAGAAATGGACCCCATACTGAGAGTACTACTGTTACCATCCACCTGGAATACAGAGAGAGAGAGAAATGGACCCCATACTGAGAGTACTACTGTTACCATCCACCTGGAATACAGAGAGAGAGAAATGGACCCCATACTGAGAGTACTACTGCTACCATCCACCTGGAATACAGAGAGAGAGAGAGAAATGGACCCCATACTGAGAGTACTACTGCTACCATCCACCTGGAATACAGAGAGAGAGAAATGGACCCCATACTGAGAGTACTACTGCTACCATCCACCTGGAATACAGAGAGAGAGAGAAATGGACCCCATACTGAGAGTACTGCTGCTACCATCCACCTGGAATACAGAGAGAGAGAGAAATGGACCCCATACTGAGAGTACTACTGTTACCATCCACCTGGAATACAGAGAGAGAGAAATGGACCCCATACTGAGAGTACTACTGCTACCATCCACCTGGAATACAGAGAGAGAAATGGACCCTATACTGAGAGTACTACTGCTACCATCCACCTGGAATACAGAGAGAGAGAGAAATGGACCCCATACTGAGAGTACTGCTGCTACCATCCACCTGGAATACAGAGAGAGAGAAATGGACCCCATACGGAGAGTACTACTGCTACCATCCACCTGGAATACAGAGAGAGAGAGAAATGGACCCCATACTGAGAGTACTACTGCTACCATCCACCTGGAATACAGAGAGAGAGAGAAATGGACCCCATACTGAGAGTACTACTGCTACCATCCACCTGGAATACAGAGAGAGAGAGAAATGGACCCCATACTGAGAGTACTACTGTTACCATCCACCTGGAATACAGAGAGAGAGAGAAATGGACCCCATACTGAGAGTACTACTGTTACCATCCACCTGGAATACAGAGAGAGAGAAATGGACCCCATACTGAGAGTACTACTGCTACCATCCACCTGGAATACAGAGAGAGAGAGAGAAATGGACCCCATACTGAGAGTACTACTGCTACCATCCACCTGGAATACAGAGAGAGAGAAATGGACCCCATACTGAGAGTACTACTGCTACCATCCACCTGGAATACAGAGAGAGAGAGAAATGGACCCCATACTGAGAGTACTGCTGCTACCATCCACCTGGAATACAGAGAGAGAGAGAAATGGACCCCATACTGAGAGTACTACTGTTACCATCCACCTGGAATACAGAGAGAGAGAAATGGACCCCATACTGAGAGTACTACTGTTACCATCCACCTGGAATACAGAGAGAGAAATGGACCCTATACTGAGAGTACTGCTGCTACCATCCACCTGGAATACAGAGAGAGAGAGAAATGGACCCCATACTGAGAGTACTACTGCTACCATCCACCTGGAATACAGAGAGAGAGAGAAATGGACCCTATACTGAGAGTACTACTGCTACCATCCACCTGGAATACAGAGAGAGAAATGGACCCTATACTGAGAGTACTACTGCTACCATCCACCTGGAATACAGAGAGAGAGAGAAATGGACCCCATACTGAGAGTACTACTGCTACCATCCACCTGGAATACAGAGAGAGAGAAATGGACCCCCATACTGAGAGTACTACTGCTACCATCCACCTGGAATACAGAGAGAGAGAAATGGACCCCATACTGAGAGTACTACTGCTACCATCCACCTGGAATACAGAGAGAGAGAAATGGACCCCATACTGAGAGTACTGCTGCTACCATCCACCTGGAATACAGAGAGAGAGAGAGAAATGGACCCCATACTGAGAGTACTACTGCTACCATCCACCTGGAATACAGAGAGAGAGAAATGGACCCCATACTGAGAGTACTACTGCTACCATCCACCTGGAATACAGAGAGAGAGAAATGGACCCCCATACTGAGAGTACTGCTACCATCCACCTGGAATACAGAGAGAGAAATGGACCCCATACTGAGAGTACTACTGCTACCATCCACCTGGAATACAGAGAGAGAGAAATGGACCCCCATACTGAGACTACTGCTACCATCCACCTGGAATACAGAGAGAGAGAGAAATGGACCCCATACTGAGAGTACTACTGTTACCATCCACCTGGAATACAGAGAGAGAGAGAAATGGACCCCATACTGAGAGTACTACTGTTACCATCCACCTGGAATACAGAGAGAGAGAGAAATGGACCCCATACTGAGAGTACTGCTGCTACCATCCACCTGGAATACAGAGAGAGAGAAATGGACCCCCATACTGAGAGTACTGCTACCATCCACCTGGAATACAGAGAGAGAAATGGACCCCATACTGAGACTACTGCTACCATCCACCTGGAATACAGAGAGAGAGAGAAATGGACCCCATACTGAGACTACTGCTACCATCCACCTGGAATACAGAGAGAGAGAGAAATGGACCCCCATACTGAGACTACTGCTACCATCCACCTGGAATACAGAGAGAGAGAGAAATGGACCCCATACTGAGAGTACTACTGTTACCATCCACCTGGAATACAGAGAGAGAGAGAAATGGACCCCATACTGAGAGTACTGCTGCTACCATCCACCTGGAATACAGAGAGAGAGAAATGGACCCCCATACTGAGAGTACTGCTACCATCCACCTGGAATACAGAGAGAGAAATGGACCCCATACTGAGAGTACTGCTACCATCCACCTGGAATACAGAGAGAGAAATGGACCCCATACTGAGAGTACTACTGCTACCATCCACCTGGAATACAGAGAGAGAGAGAGAAATGGACCCCATACTGAGAGTACTACTGCTACCATCCACCTGGAATACAGAGAGAGAGAGAAATGGACCCCATACTGAGAGTACTACTGCTACCATCCACCTGGAATACAGAGAGAGAGAAATGGACCCCCATACTGAGACTACTGCTACCATCCACCTGGAATACAGAGAGAGAGAAATGGACCCCCATACTGAGAGTACTACTGTTACCATCCACCTGGAATACAGAGAGAGAAATGGACCCCATACTGAGAGTACTACTGCTACCATCCACCTGGAATACAGAGAGAGAAATGGACCCCATACTGAGAGTACTACTGCTACCATCCACCTGGAATACAGAGAGAGAAATGGACCCCATACTGAGAGTACTACTGCTACCATCCTCCTGGAATACAGAGAGAGAAATGGACCCTATACTGAGACTACTGTTACCATCCACCTGGAATACAGAGAGAGAAATGGACCCCAAAATGATATGTTAGCAGTGTGTTTGTGTCAGCAGTGAGCTCCAGGAGTTTGTCAGTGTGTTGGCATCTCCTATGAACTTCCCCAGACTCGCCTTCAGACTGACAGCCTTCCTCAGGATCTCCTTACAGCGGTTCATACGGGTAGGGTATGACGACTGGAACACATTTAGCAAGTGCTTTGAGCCTATGACATGAATCACTTTCTCAAGTATCACTATAAACTCCATGCAAGGTAGAACAGTAGCTACTCAGACACACACCCACTTCCACCATAAACACACCCCTTCCCACCCCACACACACCCACTTCCACCATAAACACACCCCTTCCCGCCCCACACACACCCACTTCCACCACAAACACACCTCTTCCCACCCCACACACACCCACTTCCACCATAAACACACCCCTTCCCGCCCCACACACACCCACTTCCACCACAAACACACCTCTTCCCACCCCACACACACCCACTTCCACCATAAACACACCCCTTCCCGCCCCACACACACCCACTTCCACCACAAACACACCTCTTCCCACCCCACACACACCCACTTCCACCATAAACACACCCCTTCCCGCTCCACACACACCCACTTCCACCATAAACACACCCCTTCCCGCCCCACACACACCCACTTCCACCACACCCCCACCCTACCTTGGACACTGCGGTCATCAACCACATGGCCTGCTGAGGGTAGGACCAGCAGCACCTTGGCAGCGATGTCCATGAGGATGTTGAAGACATCCTCACTGCTATGGCACACCCTGGAGATGAGCTGGGAGAAGGCTGTGAGGAACTGGTATGGAGCCAGCCTCGTGCAGCGGTCGCTGACCACCTGGTTGATCTTCTGCCGCTCCGCTCACCCCGCTATGGAGGGGAGGGATGGACATGGGTTATTCAGCTCAATTCAACACGTATCGGTTTGTCTAAAGGCCCTTCTAGGAGAGATACACAGAGCAAGAGGAACACCATCACACTGTTACCTTTCTCCCCCTCACCGACCAACACACTGTTACCTTTCTCCCCCTCACTGACCAACACACTGTTACCTTTCTCCCCCTCACTGACCAACACACTGTTACCTTTCTCCCCCTCACTGACCATCACACTGTTACCTTTCTCCCCCTCACCGACCAACACACTGTTACCTTTCTCCCCCTCACTGACCAACACACTGTTACCTTTCTCCCCCTCACTGACCAACACACTGTTACCTTTCTCCCCCTCACTGACCAACACACTGTTACCTTTCTCCCCCTCACCGACCAACACACTGTTACCTTTCTCCCCCTCACCGACCAACACACTGTTACCTTTCTCCCCCTCACTGACCAACACACTGTTACCTTTCTCCCCCTCACTGACCAACACACTGTTACCTTTCTCCCCCTCACTGACCAACACACTGTTACCTTTCTCCCCCTCACTGACCAACCTACTGTTACCTTTCTCCCCCTCACTGACCAACACACTGTTACCTTTCTCCCCCTCACCGACCAACACACTGTTACCTTTCTCCCCCTCACCGACCAACACACTGTTACCTTTCTCCCCCTCACTGACCAACACACTGTTACCTTTCTCCCCCTCACTGACCAACACACTGTTACCTTTCTCCTCCTCACCGACCAACACACTGTTACCTTTCTCCCCCCTCACTGATCAACTGATAAGGGAATTATATGCTTAAAGGTAATGATTAAAGAATCCCACCCTGAAACGTAACTAATTAGTGATTAATAGCCTCACACCCCACGTGCTGGACATACGAACTGCACACACACACACACCAAAACAACGGTCAAATGTTAGAGCAATGTCAGCAACGTCAACATGTGTGTGTGTTCACCAGAGCCCAGGTAGTCCTCCAGGAGGTCCCACTTGCTGAGCTTCCAGGCAGCTTCCACCCTGTAGGTGTTCAGATCAGACTTCCACTGGGGCCTACGGATAACCAGGTGAAAATAACCTTCCTTTACAATGGAAAGGACTCATTTACTGGACTAGCATGTATGTGTGTGTTTTGTCACCTGTTGGCCAGGACTCCATTGACCTGTGTGACGACAGTAGAGAGCTGTCCCAGCCCCAGCATAGAACTCACATGGTAGTGTCCTATCTAGACAGAGCGTTTACTGCAGTCTGTATTCACAACCACATATACTGATACACACTTCATCAACACGTGTGTGTGTGTTACCTGGTCGGACTCCAGCTGTATGGCCCGGTCGTAGCAGGCCGTAGCGTCTCTTAGCAACCCGATGCTCTCGTGTTCTAGAATATGTTCCCGTAGGGACGGCTCTTCCCGCCGGAGAGCGTTCGCACCCCTGACACCGCCTGGTTCGTGCATGGCTGCGTACAGCGTCTGCACACACACAATGTGTTAGGATTCTCTATTCAGTATGTGTCTCAGCGGTAGACGTGATGCGGTGGTGTGTGTGTGTGTGTGTGTGAGAGAGAGTTACCTGTAGGAAGCGCAGATGATCCTGGATGTCCTCTTTGTTCTCCAGTATGTAAGCCTCAAAGTGCATCAGGGCTCTGGTGTAGGATTTAGACCCTAGAGAGGCCTTGGCTAACACGTCCTGAGGGATCCCTTTTAGAAACGCTACCACTCGCTGGTAGTCACCACTTTCTGTAAACACACACACACACACACACACACACACACACACACACACACACACACACACACACACACACACACACACACACACACATACATCAAAGCACAGCAGTTATTACAAAGTGCATTCTGAGATTCAGCAATGACGTGTGTGTGTTACTAACCGCTGTGTTTGATTCTAGCCAACAGTGTGTGTCGACTCCACTGGGTGAGGTGAGCCAGCATACTGAACACCATCTGGGTGCTCAGCTGTGATAGGCTAGATGCTGCCTCCTGGACATGCCCACCACACCCATCACCCTCTGTGAGCACAGCCAGCATTTCCTCTGTTACCTTGAGAGACAGATCAATCATTTAATGTCACAAATTAAATCTCAGTTGCAGTTAATTACATTAATTTGATCTAAATAAGCTTTAAGTTGATGTAATTCTATTAGTCATGAAGACAGAGGAGGTAGTGAGCTGTGTGTGGTTCCTCTCCTTGTTCAACAGCAGTGCAGCCCATCAGCACGTAAAGCAGTATATGGGGCAGCAGGTAGATGGTGACTTTGTAGTCGTGTTTGATGATGAAACTGCAACAGGTGAATACCTTGCTGGCCAACTCATGTCTCACCTGAACACACCCAACAACGTGTCAGAATGTTATCCCCCAAACAATTTGAAATGGTTTATAAATTAAAATCGGCGCATATACCACATATACATTTAAAAGGGTGTACCACAGGGTTTAATGTTGGGACCAGTGTTTTTTGTTGTTGGCAATGAACTATGGTATATATTTCAAGACTGACTTGGCTGGTGAGGTATCCAGCAAAGCTAGCTGACAGTGGTTAAAGTTCAGGGGTTAGCGTTCAGGCTCAGAAGTTACATCAACTTAAAGCTTATTTAGATCAAATGAATGTAATTAACTTATTGTAATTAACTTATTGCTGCTGAACTTGATTGCTGTTGAGGTATCTGGCCCAGGTAGCTGACCAATCAGAGAACTTGGTTCCTCAGATGCTGAGGTAGACAGGCTTCTTCACCTTGGACCAGTTCACCATCTTTTGACTGCTCTTATACTGAATTGATTCTGCTGGACCGTCCAGAGTAGTGATGCTATGCGGGTGGGCAGATGCGGGCAGCGATCGGTTGAAGAGCATGCATTTAGTTTTACTTGCATTTAAGAGCAGTTGAAGGCCACAGAAAGAGAGTTGTATGGCATTGAAGCTCGTTTGGAGGTTAGTTAACACAGTGTGAGGTTAGTTAACACAGCTGATTTGTAGGGGTCCAGATTTTGCAGCTCTTTCAGAACATCAGCTATCTGGATTTGGGTGAAGGAGAAATGGGGGCGGTTTGGGCAAGTTGCTGTGGGGGGTGCAGAGCTGTTGACCGGGGTAGGGGTAGCCAGGTGGAAACCAAGCCCAGCCTTAGAAAAATGCTTATTGAAATTCTCGATAATTGTAGATTTATCGGTGGTGACAGTGTTTCCTAGCCTCAGTGCAGTGGGCAGCTGGGAGGAGGTGCTCTTATTCTCCATGGACTTTACAGTGTCCCAGAACTTTTTGGAGTTTATGCTACAGGATGTAAATTTCTGTTTGAAAAAACTAGCCTTAGCTTTCCTAACTGCCTGTGTATATTGGTTCCTAACTTCCCTGAAAAGTTGCATATCGCGGGGGATATTCCATGCTAATGTAGAACGCCACAGGATGTTTTTGTTCTGGTCAAGGGCAGTCAGGTCTGGAGTGAACCAAGGGCTATATCTGTTCCTGGTTCTACATTTTTTGAATGGGGCATGCTTATTTAAAATGGTGAGGAAAGTTTACGGATTTGGGGTTGTACCTGGTAGGTTCCATGATAATTTGGGTGAGATTGAGGGCATCTAGCTTAGATTGTAGGACGGCTGAGGTGTTAAGCATGTCCCAGTTTAGGTCACCTAACATTACAAACTCTGAAGATAAATGGGGGGCAATTAATTCACATTTGGTGTCCAGGGTGCAGCTGGGGGCTGAGGTGGGTCTGTAAACAAGCGGCAACAGTGAGAACCTTATTTCTGGAAAGGTGGATTTTTAAAAGTAGAAGCTTGAACTGTTTCGGCACAGATCAGTGTAGTGTTGGCTGACTACACAGTTGTCTTTGCTATCTTTGATTTGTATTTGTTCGATCTTAGCTAGCTACTTAGCTGGCTACATAGCCGTCTTTGTATCGGTGATAATTGTGTAGTTATCAAGGTTCGCTGAGGTTCGCTAGCCAGGTATTCTCGCCCTAACGTAACGTAGTCAACCCTGCTAGCTAGCCAGCTAGCCACCGATTAGCAGCACTGTAGAAACGATTACATTACAACGGAACGACTTGACTTGTGTAGTGTTAGCTAGCTACATAGTTTTCTTTGCTATCTTTTTATCTAAGATAATTGTGTAGCTTTGAGTAATTATCGGTTAGCTAGCCAGCTATTTTTCGCCTGCCGCGCTGCCGTCCTCCTACCTAGCCAACACTGCTAGCTAGCCAACTTCTACCGAATAGCAGCACTGTAGAAACTTACATTACAACGGAACGACTTGATTAGCGTAGTGTTAGCTAGTTGTCTCTCCTGTCCTTGTATCCATGATAATTGTGTAGTTTAGAGAAATTTAGTGAAATTGTCGAGGTTACCTAGCCAGCTTCACTTTCAACAACGTAGCCACTGCTAGCCAGGCTACTTCACCAGCCAGCAGTACTATATCATTTTAGTCAATAAGATCTTGTATTTTATTCTTATTTTTTGCAACGTAAGCTTAACTTTCTGAACATTCGAGACGTGTAGCCCACTTGTCATTCTAATCTCCTTTACATTAGCGTAGCCTCTTCTGTAGCCTGTCAACCATGTGTCTGTCTATCCCTGTTCTCTCCTCTCTGCACAGACCATACAAACGCTTCACACCGCGTGGCCGCGCCCACCCTAACCTGGTGGTCCCAGCCCGCACGACCCACGTGGAGTTCCAGGTCTCCGGTAGCCTCTGGAACTGCCGATCTGCGGCCAACAAGGCAGAGCTCATCTCAGCCTATGCGTCCCTCCAGTCCCTCGACTTCCTGGCACTGACGGAAACATGGCTCACCACAGATAACACTGCTACTCCTACTGCTCTCTCTTCGTCTGCCCACGTGTTCTCGCACACCCCGAGACCTTCTGGTCAGCGGGGTGGTGGCACCGGGATCCTCATCTCTCCCAAGTGGTCATTCTCTCTTTCTCCCCTTACCCATCTGTCTATCGCCTCCTTTGAATTCCATGCTGTCACAGTTACCAGCCCTTTCAAGCTTAACATCCTTATCATTTATCGCCCTCCAGGTTCCCTTGGAGAGTTCATCAATGAGCTTGATGCCTTGATAAGCTCCTTTCCTGAGGACGGCTCACCTCTCACAGTTCTGGGTGACTTTAACCTCCCCATGTCTACCTTTGACTCATTCCTCTCTGCCTCCTTCTTTCCACTCCTCTCCTCTTTTGACCTCACCCTCTCACCTTCCCCCCCTACTCACAAGGCAGGCAATACGCTTGACCTCATCTTTACTAGATGCTGTTCTTCCACTAACCTCATTGCAACTCCCCTCCAAGTCTCCGACCACTACCTTGTATCCTTCTCCCTCTCGCTCTCATCCAACACTTCCCACACTGCCCCTACTCGGATGGTATCGCGCCGTCCCAACCTCCGCTCTCTCTCCCCCGCTACTCTCTCCTCTTCCATCCTATCATCTCTTCCCTCTGCCCAAACCTTCTCCAACCTATCTCCTGATTCTGCCTCCTCAACCCTCCTCTCCTCCCTTTCTGCATCCTTTGACTCTCTATGTCCCCTATCCTCCAGGCCGGCTCGGTCCTCCCCTCCCGCTCCGTGGCTCGACGACTCATTGCGAGCTCACAGAACAGGGCTCCGGGCAGCCGAGCGGAAATGGAGGAAAACTCGCCTCCCTGCGGACCTGGCATCCTTTCACTCCCTCCTCTCTACATTTTCCTCTTCTGTCTCTGCTGCTAAAGCCACTTTCTACCACTCTAAATTCCAAGCATCTGCCTCTAACCCTAGGAAGCTCTTTGCCACCTTCTCCTCCCTCCTGAATCCTCCTCCCCCTCCCCCCCCCTCCTCCCTCTCTGCAGACGACTTCGTCAACCATTTTGAAAAGAAGGTCGACGACATCCGATCCTCGTTCGCTAAGTCAAACGACACCGCTGGTTCTGCTCACACTGCCCAACCCTGTGCTTTGACCTCTTTCTCCCCTCTCTCTCCAGATGAAATCTCGCGTCTTGTGACGGCCGGCCGCCCAACAACCTGCCCGCTTGACCCTATCCCCTCCTCTCTTCTCCAGACCATTTCCGGAGACCTTCTACCTTACCTCACCTCGCTCATCAACTCATCCTTGACCGCTGGCTACGTCCCTTCCGTCTTCAAGAGAGCGAGAGTTGCACCCCTTCTGAAAAAACCTACACTCGATCCCTCCGATGTCAACAACTACAGACCAGTATCCCTTCTTTCTTTTCTCTCCAAAACTCTTGAACGTGCCGTCCTTGGCCAGCTCTCCTGCTATCTCTCTCAGAATGACCTTCTTGATCCAAATCAGTCAGGTTTCAAGACTAGTCACTCAACTGAGACTGCTCTTCTCTGTATCACGGAGGCGCTCCGCACTGCTAAAGCTAACTCTCTCTCCTCTGCTCTCATCCTTCTAGACCTATCGGCTGCCTTCGATACTGTGAACCATCAGATCCTCCTCTCCACCCTCTCCGAGTTGGGCATCTCCGGCGCGGCCCACGCTTGGATTGCGTCCTACCTGACAGGTCGCTCCTACCAGGTGGCGTGGCGAGAATCTGTCTCCTCACCACGCGCTCTCACCACTGGTGTCCCCCAGGGCTCTGTTCTAGGCCCTCTCCTATTCTCGCTATACACCAAGTCACTTGGCTCTGTCATAACCTCACATGGTCTCTCCTATCATTGCTATGCAGACGACACACAATTAATCTTCTCCTTTCCCCCTTCTGATGACCAGGTGGCGAATCGCATCTCTGCATGTCTGGCAGACATATCAGTGTGGATGACGGATCACCACCTCAAGCTGAACCTCGGCAAGACGGAGCTACTCTTCCTCCCGGGGAAGGACTGTCCGTTCCATGATCTCGCCATCACGGTTGACAACTCCATTGTGTCCTCCTCCCAGAGCGCTAAGAACCTTGGCGTGATCCTGGACAACACCCTGTCGTTCTCCACCAACATCAAGGCGGTGGCCCGTTCCTGTAGGTTCATGCTCTACAACATCCGCAGAGTACGACCCTGCCTCACACAGGAAGCGGCGCAGGTCCTAATCCAGGCACTTGTCATCTCCCGTCTGGATTACTGCAACTCGCTGCTGGCTGGGCTCCCTGCCTGTGCCATTAAACCCCTACAACTCATCCAGAACGCCGCAGCTCGTCTGGTGTTCAACCTTCCCAAGTTCTCTCACGTCACCCCGCTCCTCCGCTCTCTCCACTGGCTTCCAGTTGAAGCTCGCATCCGCTACAAGACCATGGTGCTTGCCTACGGAGCTGTGAGGGGAACGGCACCTCAGTACCTTCAGGCTCTGATCAGGCCCTACACCCAAACAAGGGCACTGCGTTCATCCACCTCTGGCCTGCTCGCCTCCCTACCACTGAGGAAGTACAGTTCCCGCTCAGCCCAGTCAAAACTGTTCGCTGCTCTGGCCCCCCAATGGTGGAACAAACTCCCTCACGACGCCAGGACAGCGGAGTCAATCACCACCTTCCGGAGACACCTGAAACCCCACCTCTTCAAGGAATACCTAGGATAAAGCAATCCTTCTGCCCCCCCCCCCTTAAAAGATCTGATGCACTATTGTAAAGTGGCTGTTCCACTGGATGTCATAAGGTGAATGCACCAATTTGTAAGTCGCTCTGGATAAGAGCGTCTGCTAAATGACTTAAATGTAAATGTAATGGATAGCATGACAGAAATCTGCAGGCTGACTCTGCAGTAGATTGCAACTCCACCCCCTTTGGCAGTTCTGTCTTGGCGGAAAATGTATACACATTCATAAAGGCATTTTTCAGCTATGATTTTACCACTCAGAATCCAGAATGGATATGACAATGGGGCCAGCACAGGACGTAATACACCCTTACAACAATCTACTTTTTGATCCTCTTGACTTGTTATCTGGTAAACTGCTACTATGTGTCAAGAAAAGAGCCCCAATTAGGGGTTAGTGTACTCCAGTAAAAAAGGGCTGGTTTAGATTAAAAACTATTGCTCCCCGTTCATAGGGGCATGAGAGACTAGTCAGTGGTAGAATTGAGTTGCCACTTTATTGGCCCAAACACCCATAGACCCACAAGGTTGAGGTTACTCATGGACAGTAATTAGTAAGACAAATGTGTTTGCATTGATGCATTGTGTCTTCTAACTGTCCAAGAATAGGATCCAAAGTGTTAGGAAATATTTGTTCCCATAAATACAAAGGAGGATGTCTCTCCTCATACCTCTGGCATTTTAGTCAGACTGCCAGACTGTGCACCACAGAGCCAATCAGGAGAGTATACATTCAGGTCAACAGTGCCAGTTGAAAGTCAAGGGGTGTGTCTGTGCCTTTTGGATTACTCTCTCTTTACACAGAACCCCTGTGGTTCAAGTCTGCTCTGTGCATGTCTGAAAGTGACAGAGCCAGCAGCCAAGAGAGTTTTTCACAGTATGTCATAAAAAAGTATTACACTTATGAATGTATGTAAAATGCTAATATGTATTAGATCCAGTACAACGGAATAACTAAGACCTGAATTTGAATGCAGCGTGTTCCGATTCCTCCTTCTCTTTCTGTCCAGCATTGTCAACCAAAAACACTTGGCCTGATGGTTCATGCAGATACTGGGGAAGCAATATAGAAATGCATTGATCCCTTAAATTATTTTACTATTAAATGACCCATATCACAACCCTCATACCTCTTCACAAAAATGTACCTAAATCAATTTTGGAAAAAGGATTTTACTCACAAAAGACATAGGAATGTATTTTCCCAGTTAGAAATAGTAGGCCATGCATCAAATAACTATTTTCATCAGAAAAACAAACCCTCAAATGCACTATTGCATTTTGTAAGTTGTCTGCAGGTGGCTTGTTGTGAATGCACTCAAATATCAAGTCATTATCAGGTCACGTAGAAGGATTTGTCTTAATGTACAGTATATGAAAGTGATGCTATAAAAATGATTCTTCCACGTTATCAAGCTCACTGACTGACAAATCACTGCCTATTACTGTGATTAAAAAGAGCATATGAAACACTGTTTTCATGAGGCCTACCTGTGCGCCTTCCTTTAAGCACCTCTGAACACCTCTCCTGTCCTTGATCCATTCCACATACAGCCATTTGCGGATCTTTTCAGTGTCCATGTGAAGGATCATTATTGCGAGGATGTTTTGGATTTGTTGAGTTGTTTTTTTTAAACACCCATGTAAAATGAAGGCCTGCAAAGCTTACAGATTTAAGTCTAATAGCATGAGATCAAAGTAGACAAACATCAGAGCAATATACAATATGAAGGTATAGTCAGTGGACATTCTGAACCTTGTTTGAAAGTCACTAGGTCACATGACCAAGGAGCTATTGAAATTCTACATTTTGAAAAATTCATGCAAAAACGTGTGAGATGAAAATGGAAAAACTAAAGGGTGTGCAATATGTAGGCCCACTCAGTGGACATTCTGAACCTTGTTTGAAGTCACTAGGTCACACAACCTAGGAGCTATTGAAACTTTACATTTGGAAAAATTCATGTAAAATCTTGTGAGATGAAAATTGACAAACGAAAGGGTGTGCAATATAGAAGAGTAGTCAGTGGACATTCTGGACCTTGTTTGAAGTAAGTATGTCACATGACCAAGGAGCTATTGAAATTTGAATGTAAAAAACGTTTGTAATTTGTTCACGCTCCCTAACTGTCGCTCTTGCTGCTGGTGAGTCTCTGATCCACCTCTACGCAGACGACACCATTCTGTATTCTTCTGGCCCTTCTTTGGACACTGTGTTAACAACCCTTCAGACGAGCTTCAATGCCATACAACTCTCCTTCCGTGGCCTCCAACTGCTCTTAAATACAAGTAAAACTAAATGCCTGCTCTTAAACCGATCGCTGGCTGCACCTACCCACCCGTCCAGCATCACTACTCAGGACGGTTCTGACCTAGAATATGTGGACAACTACAAATACCTAGGTGTCTGTTTAGACTGTAAACTCTCTTTCCAGACTCACATCAAATATCCTCAATCCAAAGTTAAATCTAGAATTGGCTTCCTATTTCGCAACAAAGCATTCTTCACTCATGCTGCCCTCGTAAAACTGACCATCCTACCGATCCTCTACTTCGGCGATGTCATTTACAAAATAGCCTCCAATACCCTACTCAATAAATTGGATGCAGTCTATCACAGTGCCATCCGTTTTGTCACCAAAGCCCCATAAACTACCCACCACTGCGACCTGTATGCTCTCGTTGGCTGGCCCTCGCTTCATACTCGTCGCCAAACCCACTGGCTCCAGGTCATCTACAAGACCCTGCTAGGTAAAGTCCCCCCTTATCTCAGCTCGCTGGTCACCATAGCAGCACCCACCTGTAGCATGCGCTCCAGCAGGTATATCTCTTTGGTCACCCCCAAAGCCAATTCCTCCTTTGGCCGCCTCTCCTTCCAGTTCTCTGCTGCCAATGACTGGAACGAACTACAAAAATCTCTGAAACTGGAAACACTTATCTCCCTCACTAGCTTTAAGCACCAGCTGTCAGAGCAGCTCACAGATTACTGCACCTGTACATAGCCCATCTATAATTTAGCCCAAACAACTACCTCTTCCCCTACTGTATTTATTTATTTAGCTCCTTTGCACCCCATTATTTATATTTCTCCTTTGCACATTCTTCCACTGCAAATCTACCATTCCAGTGTTTTACTTGCTATGTTGTATTTACTTCGCCACCATGGCCTTTTTTTGCCCTTACCTCCCTTATCTCACCTCATTTGCTCACATTGTATATAGACTTATTTTTCTACTGTATTATTGACTGTATGTTTGTTTTACTCCATGTGTAACTCTGTGTTGTTGTATGTGTCGAACTGCTTTGCTTTATCTTGGCCAGGTCGCAATTGTAAATGAGAACTTGTTCTCAACTTGCCTACCTGGTTAAATAAAGGTGAAAGAAAAAAAAGAAAAAAAAAGAATTAAACTAGGAATACAAGACGCTGCTCACATTTCCACATGTTTATTAGCTTTGGAAAGCAAATTAATGTCTAAATCGTGAAAATAAGACTTGTGCAATGTTGTGCGCAATTTTTCCAACACCATGACACTTAACGTTATTTGGAGTCTGTGGCTCAAGTGGTTTGAAAGCTATTGAGGTTTGAAAGCGCGAATATCGAACTTGAAACTGTCTTTACCTCGGTTATCAAGTCATACTGTTAAATTAATTTACTGAACAATGTGAGGAGCAGTTGGAAAACTGTACTAAGTTAGCCAGCATTAGCTAGCATATTACCTACAGTAGCAAAACAATAACAATGTCCAGAGTACAGACAGCGCAGTCTCGAGACTCACCTCGCTAGCTCCTGCAGTGTAGGTATCATAGCGGACATCTCCAAGCCTTCCATCTTTAGACCAGGGACTGTGAACAGTCCACAAAACGCTCTATGTAAAACAGCTGGCTAAATTGTACACTGTTATTAGAGAAACTACAAGATTTCAGCACTCAAGTCTTACTCAAAGGAGACGTTTGAAAACTTTCACTTCCAAGTGACGTTTGGCTATGGCAACTGTAGAGGTCCAGTCTTGATTCGGACAAGTTACAAACGCAAACTGCTCTCCCTTGAGGAAACTGTAGCAGATATGATGTAACATTTACAGATTTACAGAACTCACATACCAGTAATTTAATAGGATATCTGTGGGGGGGAAAACAAAATATTTGCATGTTACTGTTATTGTCCAGCATGTCCTATTGGATATGATGGTCACATTGGCCTTTTTCTACTGTGCAATATAACTATGTATGTCTGTCTACTTCTGCAGGTGGGTCTGAGATTGAGAATCTGGACTACTAGCCTGAGTTTGTAGGTGTCTTGTGATTATACAATACCAGTCAAAGGTTTGGACACACCTACTCATTCAAGGGTTTTTCTTTCTTTTTACTATTTTCTACATTGTACAATTTTTTTATTTTTTTTATTTAACCTTTATTTAACCAGGTAGGCTAGTTGAGAACAAGTTCTCATTTGCAACTGCGACCTGGCCAAGATAAAGCATAGCAGTGTGAACAGACAACAACACAGAGTTACACATGGAGTAAACAATAAACAAGTCAATAACATGGTAGAAAAAAGAGAATCTATATACAATGTGTGCAAAAGGCATGAGGTAGGCAATAAATCGAATAATTACAATTTAGCAGATTAACACTGGAGTGATAAATCATCAGATGATCATGTGCAAGAAGAGATACTGGTGTGCAAAAGAGCAGAAAAGTAAATAAATAAAAGCAGTATGGGGGTGAGGTAGGTAAATTGGGTGGGTAGTTTACAGATGGACTATGTACAGCTGCAGCGATCGGTTAGCTGCTCAGATAGCAGATTTTTAAAGTTGTTGAGGGAGATAAAAGTCTCCAACTTCAGAGATTTTTGCAATTCGTTCCAGTCGCAGGCAGCAGAGAACTGGAAGGAAAGGCGTCCAAATGAGGTTTTGGCTTTAGGGATGATCAGTGAGATACACCTGCTGGAGCGCGTGCTACGGGTGGGTGTAGCCATCGTGACCAGTGAACTGAGATAAGGCGGCACTTTACCTAGCATAGCCTTGTAGATGAACTGGAGCCAGTGGGTCTGACGACGAACATGTAGCGAGGGCCAGCCGACTAGGGCATACAGGTCGCAGTGGTGGGTCGTATAAGGTGCTTTAGTAACAAAACGGATGGCACTGTGATAAACTGCATCCAGTTTGCTGAGTAGAGTATTGGAAGCTATTTTGTAGATGACATCGCCGAAGTCGAGGATCGGTAGGATAGTCAGTTTTACTAGGGTAAGTTTGGCGGCGTGAGGGAAGGAGGCTTTGTTGCGGAATAGAAAGCCGACTCTAGATTTGATTTTGGATTGGAGATGTTTGATATGAGTCTGGAAGGAGAGTTTGCAGTCTAGCCAGACACCTAGGTACTTATAGATGTCCACATATTCTAGGTCGGAACCGTCCAGGGTGGTGATGCTAGTCGGGCGTTCGGGTGCAGGCAGCGAACGGTTGAAAAGCATGCATTTGGTTTTACTAGCGTTTAAGAGCAGTTGGAGGCCACGGAAGGAGTGTTGTATGGCATTGAAGCTCGTTTGGAGGTTAGATAGCACAGTGTCCAGGGAAGGGCCGGAAGTATACAGAATGGTGTCGTCTGCGTAGAGGTGGATCAGGGAATCGCCCGCAGCAAGAGCAACATCATTGATGTATACAGAGAAAAGAGTCGGCCCGAGAATTGAACCCTGTGGTACCCCCATAGAGACTGCCAGAGGACCGGACAACATGCCCTCCGATTTGACACACTGAACTCTGTAGTAGTTGGTGAACCAGGCAAGGCAGTCATTAGAAAAACCGAGGCTATTGAGTCTGCCGATAAGAATATGGTGATTGACAGAGTCGAAAGCCTTGGCCAGGTCGATGAAGACGGCTGCACAGTAATGTCTTTTATCGATGGCGGTTATGATATCGTTTAGCACCTTGAGCGTGGCTGAGGTGCACCCGTGACTGGCTCGGAAACTGGATTGCACAGCGGAGAAGGTACGGTGGGATTCGAGATGGTCAGTGATCTGTTTGTTGACTTGGCTTTCGAAGACCTTAGCTAGGCAGGGCAGGATGGATATAGGTCTGTAACAGTTTGGGTCCAGGGTGTCTCCCCCTTTGAAGAGGGGGATGACAGCGGCAGCTTTCCAATCCTTGGGGATCTCAGATGATACGAAGGAGAGGTTGAACAGGCTGGTAATAGGGGGTGCGACAATGGCGGCGGACAGTTTCAGAAATAGGGGGTCCAGATTGTCAAGCCCAGCTGATTTGTATGGGTCCAGGTTTTCCAGCTCTTTCAGAACATCTGCTGTCTGGATATGGGTAAAGGAGAAGCTGGGGAGGCTTGGGCGAGTAGCAGCGGGGGGGGCGGGGCTGTTGGCCAAGGTTGGAGTTGCCAGGAGGAAGGCATGGCCAGCCATTGAGAAATGTTTGTTGAAGTTTTCGATTATCACGGACTTATCAGTGGTGACCGTGTTATCTAGCCTCAGTGCAGTGGGCAGCTGGGAGGAGGTGCTCTTGTTTTCCATGGACTTTACAGTATCCAAGAACTTTTTGGAGTTAGAGCTACAGGATGCAAATTTCTGCTTGAAAAAGCTGGCCTTTGCTTTCCTGACTGACTGCGTGTATTGGTTCCTGATTTCCCTGAACAGTTGCATATCGCGGGGGCTCTTCGATGCTATTGCAGTTCGCCACAGGATGTTTTTGTGCTGGTCGAGGGCAGTCAGGTCTGGAGTGAACCAAGGGCTATATCTGTTCTTGGTTCTGCATTTTTTGAACGGAGCATGCTTGTCTAATATGGTGAGGAAGTAACTTTTAAAGAATGACCAGGCATCCTCAACTGACGGGATGAGGTCAATATCCTTCCAGGGTACCCGGGCCAGGTCGATTAGAAAGGCCTGCTCGCAGAAGTGTTTTAGGGAGCGTTTGACAGTGATGAGGGGTGGTCGTTTGACCGTGGACCCGTGGCGGATACAGGCAATGAGGCAGTGATCGCTGAGATCTTGATTGAAGACAGCAGAGGTGTATTTGGAGGGCAAGTTGGTCAGGATAATGTCTATTAGGGTGCCCATGTTTACGGATTTAGGGTTGTACCTGGTGGGTTCCTTGATGATTTGTGTGAGATTGAGGGCATCAAGCTTAGATTGTAGGACTGCCGGGGTGTTAAGCATATCCCAGTTTAGGTCACCTAACAGAACAAACTCTGAAGCTAGATGGGGAGCGATCAATTCACAGATGGTGTCCAGGGCACAGCTGGGAGCTGAGGGGGGTTGGTAGCAGGTGGCAACAGTGAGAGACTTATTTCTGGAGAGATTAATTTTTAAAATTAGAAGTTCGAACTGTTTGGGCATAGACCTGGAAAGTATGACAGAACTTTGCAGGCTATCTCTGCAGTAGATTGCAACTCCTCCCCCTTTGGCAGTTCTATCTTGACGGAAAGTGTTATAGTTGGGTATGGAAATCTCAGAGTTTTTGGTGGCCTTCCTAAGCCAGGATTCGGACACGGCAAGGACATCAGGGTTGGCAGAGTGTGCTAAAGCGGTGAGTAAGGCAAACTTAGGGAGGAGGCTTCTGATGTTGACATGCATGAGGCCAAGGCTTTTTCGATCACAGAAGTCAACAAATGAGGGTGACTGGGGACATGCAGGGCCTGGGTTTACCTCCACATCACCCGAGGAACAGAGGAGTAGTAGGATGAGGGTGCGGCTAAAGGCTATCAAAACTGGTCGCCTAGAGCGTTGGGGACAAGGAATAAAAGGAGCAGATTTATGGGCGTGGTAGAATAGATTCTGGGCATAATGTGCAGACCAGGGTATGGTGGGGCACGGGTACAGCGGAGGCAAGCCCAGGCACTGGGTGATGATAAGAGAGGTTGTATCTCTGGACATGCTGGTCTCAATGGGTGAGGTCACCGCATGTGTGGGGGGTGGGACAAAGGAGGTATCAGAGGTACGGAGAGTGGAACTACGGGGTCCATTGCAAACCAAAACAATGATAACTAGCCTGAACAACAGTATGCAAGGCATATTGATATTTGAGAGAGACATACAATAAGGCATAAAGTGATTGCAGGTCATGATTGGGAGAGCTAGCTAAAACAACAGGTGAGATAACAGCAGCTAGTCAGCTAACACAGCAACAGAAGGTAAAAATGGCGACGACTAGGCAGAGAGGGTCGGATTAACTACACACAGATCCTGAGTTAAAGCACAGAGCCGACAGATAAAACACAAATAAACAGAATGGAGTACCGTGAATTAATGGACAGTCTAGCAGGCATCAGCTATGTAGCCAAGTGATCATAGTGTCCAGGGGGCAGCCGTAGATGGAGCAGTAAGGCCTCCACTAAGCTAGCACGCGTTTAAAGTTAGTAGCCCGGGGGGTGGTCTGCTCAGACGGAGGGGGTCTGCTCAGACGGAGGCCGGTTGAGGGCACCGGTTGAGGGCACGTCTGCAGACCAGACGTGGTCGTGTCGACAGAGAATCCAAGCCGGATGGCGATGGCGAAAGAGAGGTTGTGAATTGTAGAATTGTGTTTGCTAACTGGTGCTAGCTTCCTGGCTGCGCTAGCTGCAAGATAAGCTAGCAGTTAGCAGACCGGGGCAGGCAAGTTAGCCTTTGGGGGACGTCGCGATGGGGGGGGAAGTCTGTTTTTGCCTCTTCGTGCGGTGACGTCGATAGACCAGTCGTGGAATTAGTAGGGTTCCAGGTAGCTCTAGGTAGCTAGCAGGCCTAGTAGGTTAGCAGAATGGGCCTTCAGCGGGCGTCACGCCTGAGGGGCCTGTTGGAGTCCTCGGGCAGATTATGTCGGTATTCCAGTCGTAGAGGATCGGCGGGGTTCCGTGTTCCGTCCCGGCAGTAAAGGGGTCCGGATATTGTAGCCCAGGAGTGGGCTTCAGTGGTAGCACAGGAGCCCTAGCCGGGCTAGCTTCAGTCTAATTGGTGCTTGCTCCGGGATGGAAACGCTAGCCAGGAGTGGTCACCCGGGATTGTGGTTAGCTAGTTGCGAAGATCCAGATGAAAATGTTCAGAGTTTGCGGTAGGAATCCGGGGATATGGAGAGAAATACGTCCGTTATGCTCTGGTTTTCGTCACGTTGTTCGAACTAGCGAGAGCTTTCCGAGCTAAAGGTTAGCTGATGACCGCTAGCAATGGTTTGCTAACTGATAGCTGGTAGGCAGTTAGCTGGCTATCTTCAGTAGATGGATTCCAGATCAGAAGTAAATAGAAATACTTTAGAAAAAAGCAGATCCACGCCACATTGGGTGAGGCGGGTTGCAGGAGAGTATTTAGAAGTTGAGGTTTAAGAAAATATTTTTAAAAGATAGGCGAAGAAAAAGATGTAAAAGGATATATACAAGGGACACGGGACACGACAGGACAAAGACGTCTACACTGCTACGCCATCTTGGATTACAATACTATGGAAGACAACAAAACTATGAAATAACACATATGGAATCATGTAGTAATCAAAAAAGTGTTAAAGGAATCAAAATATAATTTATATTTGAGATTCTTCAAAGTAGTCACCCATGCAAGATGGCGCCAACAGAGATGGTCGCCTTGCTTCAGGTCCTTCAAGACCTTAGGAAACTATGCAGTAAATGTGTTATTTATGTATAATTTCTTATATTGTTAGCCCAGAAAATCTCAAGTGTTATTACATACAGCCGGGAAGAACTATTGGATATAAATGCGACGTCAATTTACCAACATTACGACCAAGAATACGACTTTCCTGAAGCGGATCCTTTGTTCGGACCTCCACCCTGGACATTGGATCTTATCCCAGAGGCCGACCCAAAACAACGCGGTTGCCGCAGGAGAAGGCAGAAGGAGCGGCCTACTGGTCAGACTTAGAAGGCGAGCACACCATCCGCCGCTTCCGAGCATATTACTCGCCAATGTCCAATCTCTAAACAACAAGGTGGATGAAATTAGGGCACAAGTTGCCTTCCAGAGAGATATCAGAGATTGTAACATTCTCTGTTTCACGGAAACATGGCTCACTCAGGATATGTTGTCAGAGTCGGTACAGCCACCCGGTTTCTTCATGCATCGCACCGACAGAAAAAAACAACTCTCTGGCAAGAAGAAGTGTGGGGGTATATGCCTTATGATTAATGACTCATGGTGTGATCATAACAACATACAGGAACTCAAGTCCTTTTGTTCACCTGACCTAGAATTCCTTACAATCAAATGCCGACTGCATTATCTACCAAGAGAATTCTCTTCGATTATAGTCACAGCTGTGTATATCCCCCCCAAGCAGATACCTCGACGGCCCTGAAAGAACTTCATTGGACTCTATGTAAACTGGAAACCATATATCCTAAGGCTGCATTTATTGTAGCTGGGGATTTTAACAAAGCTAACCTAAGAACAATACTCCTAAATTCTATCAGCATATCGAATGCGCGACACGGGCTGGTAGCATTCTGGACCATTGCTACTCTAACTTACGTGATGCATACAAAGCCCTCCCGCGCCCTGCCTTCTGACCACGACTCCATTTTGTTCCTCCCAGCCTATAGACAGAAACTAAAACAGGAAACGCCCATGCTCAGGTCTATCCAACGCTAGTCTGACCAATCGGATTCCACGCTTCAAGATTGCTTCGATCACGTGGACTGGGATATGTTCCGGGTAGCCTCAGACAATAACATTGACGTATACGTTGACTCGGTGAGCGAGTTTATTAGCAAGTGCATCGGTGATGTTGTACCCACGGTGACTGTTACAACTTTCCCTAACCAGAAACCGTGTATTGATTTACATTTTACATTTAAGTCATTTAGCAGACGCTCTTATCCAGAGCGACTTACAAATTGGTGCATTCACCTTATGATATCCAGTGGAACAACCACTTTACAATAGTGCATCTAAATCTTTTAAGGGGGGAGGTTAGAAGGATTACTTTATCCTATCCTAGGTATTCCTTAAAGAGGTGGGGTTTCAGGTGTCTCCGGAAGGTGGTGATTGACTCCGCTGACCTGGCGTCGTGAGGGAGTTTGTTCCAACATTGGGGTGCCAGAGCAGCGAACAGTTTTGACTAGCTGAGCGGGAACTGTACTTCCTCAGAGGTAGGGAGGCGAGCAGGCCAGAGGTGGATGAACGCAGTGCCCTTGTTTGGGTGTAGGGCCTGATCAGAGCCTGAAGGTACGGAGGTGCCGTTCCCCTCACAGCTCCGTAGGCAAGCACCATGGTCTTGTAGCGGATGCGAGCTTCAACTGGAAGCCAGTAGAGAGAGCGGAGGAGCGGGGTGACGTGAGAGAACTTGGGAAGGTTGAACACCAGACGGGCTGCGGCGTTCTGGATGAGTTGTAGGGCACAGGTGTCAAACTCATTCCACGGGGGGCCGAGTGTCTGCGGGTTTTCGCTCCTCCCTTATACTTGATTGATGAATTAACATCACTAATTAGTTAGGAACTCCCCACACCTGGTTGTCTAGGGCTTTATTGAAAGGAAAAACCAAAAACCTGCAGACACTAGGCCCTCCGTGGAATGAGTTTGACACCCCTGTTGTAGGGGTTTAATGGCACAGGCAGGGAGCCCAGCCAACAGCGCGTTTCAGTAATCCAGACGGGAGATGACAAGTGCCTGGATTAGGACCTGCGCCGCTTCCTGTGTGAGGCAGGGTCATACTCTGCGAATGTTGTAGAGCATGAACCTACAGGAACGGGTCACCGCCTTGATGTTAGTAGGAGGGTACTATGGTGTTAAATGCTGATGGCAGCATTCACGCAAAACTGAAAGCTCAAACCACCGATTTTAATCATGGGAAGGCGACTGGAAACATACCGAATACAAACAGTGTAGCTATTCCCTCCGCAAAGCAATCAAACAAGCAAAGCGTCAGTATAGAGACAAAGTAGAGTCGCAATTCAACGGCTCAAACACGAGACGTATGTGGCAGGTTCTACAGTCAATCACGGATTGCAAAAAGAAAACCAGCCCCATCGCAGACATCGACATCTTGCTCCCAGACAAATTAAACAACTTCTTTGCTTGCTTTGAGGACAATACAGTACCACTGACACAGCCCGCCACCAAAGCCTGTGGGCTCTCCTTCTCCGTGGCCAACGTGAGTAAAACATTTAAACGTGTTAACCCTCACAAGGCTGCCGGCCCAGACAGCATCCCTAGACGCGTCCTCAGTGCATGCGCAGACCAGCTGGCTGGTGTGTTTACGGACATATTCAATCAATCCCTATCCCAGTCTGCTGTGCCCACATGCTTCAAGATGGCCACCATTATTCCTGTTCCCAAGAAAGCCAAGGTAACTGAACTAATTGACTATCGCCCCGTAGCACTCACTTCTGTCATCATGAAGTGTTTTGAGAGACTAGTCAAGGATCATATCCCCTCCACCCTACCTGATACCCTAGACTCACTCCAATTTGCTTACCGACCAGATAGGTACACAGACGACGCAATCGCCATCACACTGCACACTGCTCTATCCCATCTGCATAAGAGGAATACCTATGTAAGAATGCTGTTCATTGACTACAGCTCAGCATTTAACACCATAGTACCCTCCAAACTCATCATTAAGCTCGAGACCCTGGGTCTGGACCCCACCCTGTGTAACTGGGTCCTTCCTGACGGGCCGCCCCCCAGGTGGTGAGGGTAGGAAACAACATCTCCACCCCGCTGATCCTCAACACTGGGGCCCCACAAGGGTGCGTTCTCAGCCTTCTCCTGTACTCCCTGTTCACCCATGACTGCGTGGCCATGCACGCCTCCAACTCAATCATCAAGTTTGCAGGCACACTTAACCAGCATGGCTACCACAGCATTCTGTAGCGATACACCATCCCATCTGGTTTGCGCTTTGTGGGACTATGTTTTTCAAATGGACAATGACCCAATACATCTTCAGGCTATGTAAGGGCTATTTGACTAAGAAGGATAGTGATGGAGTGCTGCATCAGATGACCTGGCCTTCACAATCACCCAACCACAACCCAATTGAGATGGTTTGGGATGAGTTGGACTTCAGAGTGAAGGAAAAGCAGCCAAAAAGTGCTCATCATATGTGGGAACTCCTTCAATACTGTTGGAAAAGCATTCCAGGTGAAGCTGGTTGAGAGAATGCCAAGAGTGTGCAAAGCTGTCATCAAGGCAAAGGGTGGCTACTTTGAAGAATCTAAAATACAAAATATATTATATTTTTGGTTACTACATGATTGCACATGTGTTATTTCATAGTTTTGATGTCTTCACTATTCTACAATGTAGAAAATAATAAAAAATAAAGAAAAACCCTTGAATGAGTAGGTGTCCAAACTCTTGACTGGTACTTCATATTCTGAGTGCTTGTAGGTCTCTTGTGGTATATATTCTAGGAGCTTGTAGGTCTCTTGTGGAATATATTCTAGGAGCTTGCAGGTCTCGTGTGGTTTATTTCCATTATCAGGCTGAGCACCAGTGTTTGGCTCCAAAATGTTGCCGTTTGTGTTTCCACCTCTGAGGTTCAGCCCAAAAAAGCTGTATCTGTGGTACAGTAATTATCACTGCCAGTTGAAATGTGGGAGTGAGGCGAGAGCGGAAGATGTAACTGTGAATTAAATGGACTAAATCACATCCCAGCGTTGTTACTGAGATGGAAGTTGGGACCATGCATCGAATCACACAAGGCTAACTGACCTCGTTCCAACACACAGTTCTCCTTTGTTGTCCTCCTGTCACGACTCCTACCGAAGGTGGCTCCCCTTCCTGTTCGGGTGGAGCTCGGCGGTCGTCGTCGACGGCCTACTAGCTGCCACTGATCTCTTTTCCCTCCTTTTCTGTTTATTAGTTGCACCTGTGTTTAGTTAGGCTAATTGGTTGGGCCTTATTTTCCAGCCGGTCCGCCTGCTGCTGTGCGGGATTATTTCAGTGTACGTATGTACACGGCTGTAGGTCACTGTTGTTCGTGTGTTGGTATTTTTTCTGGACTGTTTAATGTTCCCCGTGTTTGGGGCATTTGTTTGGGTTGGCGTCTGTTCACCGTTGTGGTGCATTAAAAGTAGAGCTACCCTGAACTCTCTGCTTCCTGCGCCTGACTTCTTCCTCCACTACACCCCGGGCGTTACACCTCCTTTGTTTCTGGTAAACATTTATCTCAGTCCCGGATGAAGGGTGTCAAAAACACGCGTTTCTTAAATGGGTTTTATTATACATGTTTATACATGTTTTCAAAAATGCACCACCCCTTCCACACACACACACAATTTGCATGAACAAAATGTCAGTCTGTTATCTTCGGCAGATTGAGTTAAATTAAGAGAATTACACAACATTTACAGGTATGTAGTGTGTCTGTACTGTTAATTCTGTAAGGTGTGTGTATGTGTGCGTGTGTGTGTGTGTGATTGAAACCAAAGGGTTCATGTCCCCTCCACTACATAGATTTATAATTCTATTCTGTTGTTTCTTTTACACAGAAAGAATTGATACATGAATAATTTAGAGATATTAAAATGATCCATCAGTGCCTCCTTAAGCACACTAGGCACATAACCGCTCGGTTTCTATCAGTATGAAATAAATGTTTAATGAACAATCAGCTGCGCTCTGATTCTCCGATTATATACACTGATCTAATCACAGACTAGATGAGCAGGAGACAGGAAGAGGGTAAAGGGTAAGGAGCAAATTGGGACAGGCTGTTAGTGTTTGTTAGTGTGTCTGAGTGTGTGTGTGTGTGTTCAGCCGTCAGCTTTCTTCATGCCCCTCCCCATCAGGCATGCGAACACAGTCAGAACCATCTTGGGTTTCACCTCAACCAGGTCATCAGGCAGAGCGTAGACACGGGCTCCGATCTTCCTAGATACCGTGATAGCGTACCTACAGGAAGACAAAAGGGAAGGGAAGTCAGCTCAGGGGTCAGGGGTCAGGGGTCAGAGGATAGAGGTCAGTTAAAAGTAAGAGATTAGAGGTTGGGGGTCGAGGTCATTTAGAGTTCAGAGGTTAAGGATCAGGGGTTCTTTACTTGGCGTTGTTGAGCTTGTCTGCATCACTGAGCTCCCCTCTCTTCACCAGCTCCTCTTTGATAGATTTGGGGGCGATGATGTCTAACAAGTCTATCACTGGGAGACTAGTACTGATCAGCTTATCCTGCAGGACACACACACATTAAAGCTGTTCACATGCACACAACGTGCACTGCACACTCACACACGTACACACCCACCTTGAAGCTGCTAATCTGTGAGTCCTTGCCTCCCTCTTTGAGCTGAGTGTTGACCCAGTTGATTATGATTTGGTCTCCAATCTTCTCCCCATCTCCTAGATCAGACAACACCTGGAGAGTGTACCTGAGAGGGGTGGGGGATGATAGAGGGATAGTAGGAGGTGAGAGAGATGTTGAAGTGAAAAGGAAAGGTGTGTGTTTGTACTGTACATACCTCCTCATCAGCTGCCAGACCAGAGCCAGTGTGTGCATGGGACTTCCCTCGTTCAGATTCACTCCTCCAATTCCCACCAAGGAGAATCGAGCTTTATTCCGACCCAGTTCCACCGCATAGGTACAGTTCTCCAACTGCACACACAGACACACCAACACAATGCCTGGAAATCCTCTGTATTTTCATCAACAATATATTGATAAAAGAGAGTCTCTCTGTGTGTATGTGTGTGTGTGTATGTGTGTGTGTGTGTGTGTGTGTGTGTGCGGGCGTGCGCATGTGCGTGTGCGTGTGTGTGTGCGCGCATGTGCATGTGTGTGTGTGCCAAATACGCCGGATATTGTTGTTGTGGGGTGAGGCCAGGGGGAGGTGCTCGTTTTGGAAGTGGGCTGCTCATTGGACAACTACCTGGAGCAGGCCTTTGCTGAGAAGCCTGAAAAAAACTAGGGCAAAGCAACTGGCTAGGTACTGGTCTG
The DNA here is from genome assembly GCF_029448725.1 of Salvelinus fontinalis. Classification (NCBI taxonomy): domain Eukaryota; kingdom Metazoa; phylum Chordata; class Actinopteri; order Salmoniformes; family Salmonidae; genus Salvelinus; species Salvelinus fontinalis. Next base: position 56,228,249 of record NC_074671.1, read on the forward strand.
TTTCAGCTGTTGTGCTGTTGTGGGCAGCCTAGCTGTTTGGAGAAGCAAGTGCTTTCTGTTCCCTTGAGTGCCACGCATACATGGACCTTTGACATGTTTGGGATCCT
>NC_074671.1:56233355-56245855 GCF_029448725.1 Salvelinus fontinalis
ACCTATCTCCCACTCTAACCTCTAGGATACCTCTCTAACCTCTAGGATACCTCTCTAACCTCTAGGTTACTTCTCTAACCTCTAGGTTACCTCTCTAACTTCTAAGTTAGCTATCTAACCTCTAGGTTACCTATCTAACCTCTAGGTTACCTATCTCCCTCTCTAACCTCTAGGTTACCTCTCTAACCTCTAGGTTACCTCTCTAACCTATAGGTTACCTCTCTAACCTCTAGGTTACTTCTCTAACCTCTAGGTTACCTCTCTAACTTCTAGGTTAGCTCTCTAACCTCTAGGTTACCTCTCTAACCTCTAGGTTACTTATCTAACCTCTAGGTTACCTATCTCCCTCTCTAACCTCTAGGTTACTTATCTCCCTCTCTAACCTCTAGGTTACTTATATCCCACTCTAACCTCTAGGTTAACTCTCTAACCTCTAGGTTACCTCTCTACCTCTAGGTTACCTATCGCCCTCTCTAACCTCTAGGTTACATATCTCACTCTCTAACCTCTAGGTTACTTATCTCCCACTCTAACCTCTAGGTTACCTATCTCCCACTCTAACCTCTAGGTTACATATCTCCCTCTCTAACCTCTAGGTTACCTCTCTAACCTCTAGGTTACCTCTCTAACCTCTAGGTTACCTCTCTAACCTCTAGGTTACATATCTCCCTCTCTAACCTCTAGGTTACTTATCTCCCTCTCTAACCTCTAGGTTACTTATCTCCCACTCTAACCTCTAGGTTACCTATCTCCCACTCTAACCTCTAGGTTACCTCTCTAACCTCTAGGTTACCTCTCTAACCTCTAGGTTACCTATCTCCCACTCTAACCTCTAGGTTACCACTCTAACCTTAATGTTACCTATCTCCCACTCTAACCTCTAGATTACCTCTCTAATCTATAGGTTACCTATTTCCCTCTCTAACCTCTAGGTTACTTATCTCCCTCTTTAACCTCTAGGTTACCTATCTCCCTTTCTAACCTATAGGTTACCGATCTCCCTCTCTAACCTCAAGGTTACCTATCTCCCTCTCTAACCTCTAGGTTACTTCACTCCCTCTCTAACCTCTAGGTTACCTATCCCCCTCTCTAACCTCTAGGTTTCCTATTGCCCTCTCTAACCTCTAGGTTACCTATCGCCCTCTCTAACATATAGGTTAACTATCTCCCTCTCTAACTTCTAGATTATCTAACATCTCCTAATTGGGTCTGATGAACTGCAGTGTACTTATACAGAGTTTGTAGCAATTTGATGCTCACTTATCAGGAATGTACTGACTCTAATGATGAGTCATCTGGCAACCACTCAGTTCACTGATGGACCTGGCAACCCCTGACACGTAGAACAAAACCTTTTGCACACCTGAAGTGAAGTCGTAGAACAGGTGTGCAGGTCCCTTACACAGAGTGAACTGACCAATAAAAAAACTTATACTGCTTTATGATTGGTTATAAACCATGACCTGAGTCAGCATTTGCTGCGAGCGCTGTGTGTGTGTGTGTGTGTAACTAACCGATCCTGTTGAAAGCCTCTCGGAGCTCCTCCAGGTCCTCTCGTGATATCTGGGTCACCTTGTTCGCCATACTGGACAGTCTGTCTAGATGACCTGATACACACACAGTCAATTTATCATCACAATAAAGGGAAATATTTGTAATAGAAATGCGAGGTACAGATGCAGAACAAACTTGACGGCTAAACTAACAAAGAGGCAACATGCTTCCCTTGTGGCCTCATGCTTCTATTGTGACCTCATGCTTCCATTGTGACCTCATGCTCCTCATGCTTCCATTGTGATCTCATACTTCCATTGTGATCTCATGTTTCCATTGTGACCTCATGCTTCCATTTTGACCTCATGCTTCCATTGTGACCTCATGCTTCCATTGTGACCTCATGCTTCCATTGTGACCTCATACTTCCATTGTGTCCTCGTGCTTCCATAGTGACCTCGTGCTTCCATTTTGACCTCATGCTTCCATTGTGACCTCATGCTTCCATTGTGACCTCATGCTCCTCATGCTTCCATTGTGATCTCATACTTCCATTGTGATCTCATGTTTCCATTGTGACCTCATGCTTCCATTTTGACCTCATGCTTCCATTGTGACCTCATGCTTCCATTGTGACCTCATGCTTCCATTGTGACCTCATACTTCCATTGTGTCCTCGTGCTTCCATAGTGACCTCGTGCTTCCATTTTGACCTCATGCTTCCATTGTGACCTCATGCTTCCATTGTGACCTCATGCTTCCATTGTGACCTCATACTTCCATTGTGACCTCGTGCTTGCATTGTGACCTCGTGCTTCCATTTTGACCTCATGCTTCCATTGTGACCTCATGCTTCCATTGTGACCTCATGCTTCAATTGACCTGCCAGTGTATTGAGCAATAAGCTAATCTACCCATTCTAACAGTGATAAGTGTGCTACCACAGGCTGCAGAGAATACAGAGCTAACTAGAATAAGGAGTGTAAAGATAAGACTATCTACAATCTAGAATCTAATCTATATATAGAACCATACAATCTAATCCCCAGAAGGTAAGGGTCCATATCTTTAAGCTCTCAAAAACGACATGATACAGTTCTGTATGATGATCTATTATTATTGAAAATAGTTGTGTGGTTATTGATTAACTAGAGAGAGAGATAGAGGACAATAAGGATATGTGTTGTGTCCTGGAATGGCCTCAATATACACTGAGTGTACAAAACATTAGAAACACCTGCTCTTTCCATGACATAGACTGACCAGGTGATTCCAGGTGAAAGCTATGATCCCTTATTGATGTCACTTCAATCAGTGTAGATGAAAGGGAGGAGACAGGTTAGGGAAGGATTTTTAAGCCTTGAGACAATTGAGACATGGATTGTGTATGTGTGCCATTCAGAGGGTGAATGGGAAAGACAAAATATTGAAGTGCCTTTGAACGGGGTATGGTAGTAGGTACCAGGCACACCGGTTTGAGTATGTCAAGAACTGCAATGCTGCTGGGATTTTCAACAGTGTGTTTCAGGAATGGTCCACCACCCAGAGGACATCCTTCCAATTTGAAATAACATTGGGAAGCAATGGAGTCAACATGGGCCAGCATCCCTGTGGAACGCTTTTGACACCTTGTAGAGTCTATGCCCCGTCGAACTGAGGCTGTTCTGAGGGCTCACTCAGCGTAGACTCCATATATGGCCGTGACTTTGATCCCACAGCTCTGTACCGTTCCATTCAAGTTTAGTCAATTCAGGAAATGAATTTGATATCAGATGCACATTTTGAATTTGAATTGACTGAATTGAAAATGATTTGACCCACACCATGCTGCCTTGTGTAAACTTTACACACTCCTCGCCCCTCCCCGCCACACACCCAGACAGCTCCCCTCGCTGACCCTCCACACACTGACCCCCGGGGGCTCACACCACAGAACACACCTTCATAAAAGCCTGTGTCTGTTTGGTCCTGTTCTGGACGAGAGGGGCCAAGGTCTCTCTGCTCCCCGTGTTCAGTCACTCCTGGCTGAGTAGAGCGGGGCTGTCGACTGACCTAACAGAGGCTAGGAGTTGTTCAGCTGCGCTGAGTAGAGAACAGGAGTTTTATTATTTTACAGCCATCTCCACATGAACATCAGCTGTGGAGATAACTGCAGTGTTGTGAGGTGATATGTTCATTATTATGTGGTGTCCTTGATAACTAAATGACATTATAAAAACATATATACAGATGAATGATAGTAGTAGCCAGTTAGACATTTACTTTGCAAGACATTGACTTACTAACTAAGTGCAACAAGTATATTACAGAACAGTACTGGCTGAGACAAGACTGTATGAAAAGTTCTGCTATATTTTTCATCCCACTGTTCGCCAGCTACTTAGAAGACTTTGATGACTCATTGCGGCCCTAGACTCCGTATCATTCGGTACCAAGTAGTGATCGATCAGTCTTCCTCCTTTGATTTACTTTAAGTGTCTGAAAGCTCCACATAGGCTGCTGTATTTGCGTAGTAAATAGTAGCCGAAACAGGAAACTGAAGACTTACCGTGAAGACAGGATCAGACAGGGCTGGAGAAGCTTGGTAGAGGTTTAGAGGTGGTCAGGTGTCTTCTCGCTCGCTGTCCTGACCGAAGCAGCGGAGGACAAGAGACCTTCGGCCCATTGAACTCTGGGATGGGCGTGGTCCTCCAGAGGCTCCAGCCTGGGAGTTAGCAATTAACCCTTTAGCTGTGTCATCTGTTTCTTTCACCACACACTGGCATGCACGAACGCACACAAGCAGGCACACACACACACACATTGTAAAGAGACGTAAGAGAGGTGTGTGTTGGCTACAGGTGTGTTGGGTTTCTAACAGCCATGTTTAATAAATGAGAACTCTAGCCGTACATACCCCTCCACACACACACACACACACACTCTCACACACATTATTACACAAACTCACTGCTTTACCGTAACAACCCACCGCTTTACCGTAACAACCCACCGCTTTACTGTAACAACCCACTGCTTTACTGTAACACCCCACTGCTTTACTGTAACACCCCACTGCCTTACCGTAACAACCCACTGCTTTACTGTAACACCCCACTGCTTTACTGTAACACCCCACTGCTTTACTGTAACAACCCACTGCTTTACTGTAACAGCCCACCGCTTTACCGTAACAACCCACCGCTTTACCGTAACAACCCACCGCTTTACTGTAACAGCCCACCGCTTTACCGTAACAACCCACCACTTTACCGTAACAACCCACCGCTTTACTGTAACACCCCACCGCTTTACTGTAACACCCCACCGCTTTACTGTAACACCCCACCGCTTTACCGTAACAACCCACCGCTTTACTGTAACAACCCACTGCTTTACTGTAACACCCATTGCTTTACTGTAACAACCCACTGCTTTACTGTAACACCCACTGCTTTACTGTAACACCCACTGCTTTACTGTAACACCCCACTGCTTTACCGTAACAGCCCACCGCTTTACCGTAACAACCTACCGCTTTACCGTAACAACCCACCGCTTTACCGTAACAACCCACCGCTTTACCGTAACAACCCACTGCTTTACTGTAACAAACCACTGCTTTACTGTAACAACCCACCGCTTTACTGTAACACCCCACCGCTTTACTGTAACACCCCACCGCTTTACTGTAACACCCCACCGCTTTACTGTAACACCCCACCGCTTTACCGTAACAACCCACCGCTTTACTGTAACAACCCACTGCTTTACTGTAACACCCATTGCTTTACTGTAACAACCCACTGCTTTACTGTAACACCCACTGCTTTACTGTAACACCCACTGCTTTACTGTAACACCCCACTGCTTTACCGTAACAACCCACTGCTTTACCGTAACAACCCACTGCTTTACCGTAACACCCCACTGCTTTACTGTAACACCCCACTGCTTTACCGTAACAGCCCAGCGCTTTACCGTAACAACCCACCGCTTTACCGTAACAACCCACCGCTTTACCGTAACAACCCACTGCTTTACTGTAACAACCCACTGCTTTACTGTAACAACCCACCGCTTTACTGTAACAACCCACCGCTTTACTGTAACACCTCACTGCTTTACCGTAACACCACACTGCTTTACCGTAACACCCCACCGCTTTACCGTAACACCCCACCGCTTTACCGTAACAACCCACCGCTTTACCGTAACACCCCACCGCTTTACCGTAACAACCCACCGCTTTACCGTAACAACCCACTGCTTTACCGTAACAACCCACTGCTTTACTGTAACAACCCACTGCTTTACTGTAACACCCCACCGCTTTACTGTAACACCCCACTGCTTTACTGTAACAACCCACCTCTTTACCGTAACAACCCACTGCTTTACCGTAACAACCCACTGCTTTACCGTAACAACCCACTGCTTTACTGTAACAACCCACCGCTTTACCGTAACAACCTTTACTGCTTTACTGCCACAGCAATGCTTCACCTTGGTAGTGACACACAGATAGAGCCATATAGAGAAATTCTGAATTTACTGACTTTTCAAACAACAGCTAGCTGAACTACTATGGTTACTGAGAATCCAAATACTCCTTATGCCTGGCAAAGTTGGCCAAACCTTTATTTGGCTCTGGTCACCCAGTAACTCAGTCCTCCTGTACTGCAGTAAGGATCTCTGGTCACCCAGTAACTTAGTCCTCCTCTATACATTGTCTCGACACACACCGACCTCAGTAGTCTGTCTACCTCCAAAACAGACCTTCAGAACTCCATCTCTTCCTCAGCTCTGCTCTCCATCTGACACCTGATCAGCCCAGTCTCACACCGGGCCTCTCTGGTTACACACACACACACACACACCGAGCTATCAAGACATACATGTCCCCCAACTACAGATGCTACCGGGTATTGTATAGCTTACATATCTCAATGTGAAACCATATAACAATCAGTGCTTTATATTGGTGCTGTTATTACACTGTAATCCAGCTGTTAAAGACCTGAGAGATGAAGCACTATGACTGAGAAAGAGAGCGTGGGAGAGAAGGGAGAGAGAAAGGAGGAGCGGAGAGAGAAAAGGGAGGGAGTGAGAAAGAGAGAGAGAGGGTGGGGTAAAGGGGTGGGGGAAAGAGAGAGAGAGAGGGAGATACGCTGTGAAAATCTACAGTGAAAGCAGTGAACGCAGAATGCCCTCCACTGGCACAGCCAGAGTACTTCACCTATAATGTTCTACACAGACACAGTACTTCACCCTATAATGTTCTACACAGACACAGTACTTCACCCTATAATGTTCTACACAGACACAGTACTTCACCCTATAATGTTCTACACAGACACAGTACTTCACCCTATAATGTTCTACACAGACACAGTACTTCACCTATAATGTTCTACACAGACACAGTACTTCACCTATAATGTTCTACACAGACACAGTACTTCACCCTATAATGTTCTACACAGACACAGTACTTCACCCTATAATGTTCTACACAGACACAGTACTTCACCTATAATGTTCTACACAGACACAGTACTTCACCCTATAATGTTCTACACAGACACAGTACTTTACCCTATAATGTTCTACACAGAACTTCACCCTATAATGTTCTACACAGACACAGTACTTCACCCTATAATGTTCTACACAGACACAGTACTTTACCTATAATGTTCTACACAGACACAGTACTTCACCTATAATGTTCTACACAGACACAGTACTTCACCTATAATGTTCTACACAGACACAGTACTTCACCCTATAATGTTCTACACAGACACAGTACTTTACCTATAATGTTCTACACAGACACAGTACTTCACCTATAATGTTCTACACAGAACTTCACCCTATAATGTTCTACACAGACACAGTACTTCACCTATAATGTTGTACACAGACACAGTACTTCACCTATAATGTTGTACACAGACACAGTACTTCACCTATAATGTTGTACACAGACACAGTACTTCACCTATAATGTTGTACACAGACACAGTACTTTACCTATAATGTTCTACACAGACACAGTACTTCACCTATAATGTTCTACACAGACACAGTACTTCACCTATAATGTTCTACACAGACACAGTACTTCACCCTATAATGTTCTACACAGACACAGTACTTCACCTATAATGTTCTACACAGACACAGTACTTCACCCTATAATGTTCTACACAGACACAGTACTTTACCTATAATGTTCTACACAGACACAGTACTTCACCTATAATGTTCTACACAGAACTTCACCCTATAATGTTCTACACAGACACAGTACTTCACCTATAATGTTGTACACAGACACAGTACTTCACCTATAATGTTCTACACAGACACAGTACTTCACCCTATAATGTTCTACACAGACACAGTACTTCACCTATAATGTTCTACACAGACACAGTACTTCACCCTATAATGTTCTACACAGACACAGTACTTCACCTATAATGTTCTACACAGACACAGTACTTCACCCTATAATGTTCTACACAGACACAGTACTTCACCTATAATGTTCTACACAGACACAGTACTTCACCCTATAATGTTCTACACAGACACAGTACTTCACCCTATAATGTTCTACACAGACACAGTACTTCACCTATAATGTTCTACACAGACACAGTACTTCACCCTATAATGTTGTACACAGACACAGTACTTCACCTATAATGTTCCACACAGACACAGTACTTCACCCTATAATGTTCTACACAGACACAGTACTTCACCTATAATGTTCTACACAGACACAGTACTTCACCTATAATGTTCTACACAGACACAGTACTTCACCCTATAATGTTCTACACAGACACAGTACTTCACCCTATAATGTTCTACACAGACACAGTACTTCACCCTATAATGTTGTACACAGACACAGTACTTCACCTATAATGTTCTACACAGACACAGTACTTCACCCTATAATGTTCTACACAGACACAGTACTTCACCTATAATGTTGTACACAGACACACGCACACAAGCATTAGTTCAAGTCTATCTTTAATAATAATTTACATAGACTGTTTGAAAATACATAGTTTCCAGTAAAAATAAACTTTTGGTTTCATTAATTAAAAATAAACAATAGAAGGGGATACTCATTAAAATCATCACCCTCATCAGACTCAACCAATCAACCTCTCTGACTGGAATGTCTGTGAAATGGAATGGAACTAGTCTAGCACGGTGGAATGCTTTTTGATTGGCCAATCATAGGAGCAAATCCTAACTTCCATTTAAGTCACGTTTTCACGTAGTCATGCGTTGATGTCAATGGGAGACTAAGTGAAAGTTCAACTTAATGAAGTGAAAGTTAGGCTTCACCCCATAGAGCCTAGAGGTTGTGTTCATTAAGGCACACCGTTATGGAACGTTTCTATCAGAATGTTAGTTACAAAAAACAAAATGAAAAGTATTCATACACATTCAAAAACAGTTGTCTAAATATCCAGATTTGCCAAAGTACATAATATACAAAACGATTTTGAAATGTTTTATTTGGTTTTGCTGCCAAAATATTTGAATTGAATACCGAGTAGTTCCATGCAGCAATTATTTTCTTTCATTTTGTTAAAGGTGCAATCTGTAGTTTTATTTGCAGGTGTACTGCAACACTGATACTGTAGGCTTGAAATGAACTATTTGTTTGTGGGACAATCATTTTTACAGATTGCACCTTTAAGTTTGTTAGTCAGAGTAGAGAGAAAGAAAGAACAGGTCGCAGGCAGAGAGACAAGCAGAACAAGAAAACCTCACAACATCTGGATGAACAAGAGGGTGAGGAAAATGGAGGGGGGGTGAGGGACAGATGAGGAGGGGGGGTGAGGGACAGATAAGGAGGGGGGGTGAGGGACAGATGAGGAGGGGGGTGAGGGACAGACAGGGAGGGAGGGGGTAAGAGACATAGGAAGACTGGTGTGTGATATGGAGTGAGGGGTGAAGGACAGACGGGAAGGAGAGTCAAACAGAGCAGGAGGCTGACTTGTGTAAATTGTAGGTGTACGAGCCAGGGCGCTAGCAGGCTAGCATTTAGCATCAAGGAGGAGATACTGTCAGTTACAGAGAGGCACTGACGAGTTGGCACAGTAGGGCTGGAAGTTAGCTGGTAAGGCAAGTAGTTAGCAGTTAGCGGTCAGGCTAACACCGAGACAGAGGAATCCAGTGTATCTCTGGCTAACTAGGGTTAGCGGTTACTCTTCATGGCCTCCTTGGCTGCCAGGATGAGAGGGGTGAGGCTGGAGAGAGGCTTGGCCAGCTTTAGGAATGGATGCTGCAGGGAAGACAGGAGATCAACCAATGAAACAAACTACTCTCATCACGATGGGTGTGTATGTGTTTGTATGTTTGTGCGTGTGTGTGCACCTGCAGTAGTTCTTTCCCCCCTCCTCTCTTCTCTACATCCATCTCCAGACAGCGGGACAGGAAGGACCTGAACACTGGAGATAACTTCTCTGGAGACTGGAGCTCTGGAGTCCCATTGGTGGCTATCAGGTAGAGGGCCTGTAGGCGACACAGACACACACTGAACATTAGTGGCCACCAAGTGCAATGCCTGGACACACACGCATGGAACCCACCCTCCACCCCCCCACACACACACTCACACACCTTCACCCCCCCCCACACACACCACACTCTCTCTCTCACCCTGAGTGGGTTTTCGTTGAGGTAAGGGGGTTCTCCCTCCACCATCTCTATAGCCATGATGCCCAGGGACCAGATGTCCACCTTGGGTCCGTAGGCCTTCCTGGTCACCACCTCAGGAGCCATCCAGTAGGGAGTCCCCACCATGGTGCTCCTCTTACTCTGCTCTGGAGTGATCTGGGCACAGAACCCAAAGTCCGCTGGAGAGGGAGGGGAGAGAACAGACATGTTAGAGGGATTGTCAACCCAGCAGGATAACGATAGGGTACAACGCAATAAGATCCAAGTTAGCGTGACTGTCAAGCTAATATGAAACATTCATCTAGTCACATTCAGCTAGACAGGAGAGAAAACAGGTAAGTTAGTGTGATTGTCAAGCCAATACAATGATAGGACACAAAACAAAAGGACACTTAGGATTGGCAAGGCATTTTACCTAGGAACAGAACCCAGAACCAGCTACAGAGGAGAGGGGGAGAAGGAGGAGAGGGGGAGAAGGAGGAGAGGGGAAGAGGAGGCAAGGAGAGAGGAAGAGGAGGCAGACAGAAAGTGTGTGTGTAACGTGTACACTCGGAGTTGGGAAGCAAGTACAGGGAGTGAATCATTGAATTAATAAATAGAACGTAATACAGAACAAGAAACAGAAAAAGCTCACAGACATGAAACCAGAACAGAGTCAATAACGCCTGGGGAAGGGCCCAAAGGGACAGACATACAGTTGAAGTCGGAAGTTTACCCACACCTTCGCCAAACACATTTAAACGCAGTTTTTCACCATTCCTGACATTTAATCCTAGTAAAGAATTCCCTGTCTTAGGTCAGTTAGGATCACCACTTTATTTTAAGAATGTGAAATGTCAGAATAATAGTAGAGAGAATGACTTATTTCATCAGATTCCCAGTGGGTCAGAAGTTTACATACACTCAATTAGTATTTGGTAGCATTGCCTTTAAATTGTTTAACTTGGGTCAAACGTTTCGGGTAGCCTTCCACAAGCTTCTCACAATAAGTTGGGGGAATTTTGTCCCATTCCTCCTGACACAGCTGGTGTAACTGAGTCAGGTTTGAAGGCCTCTTTGCTCGCACATGCTTTTTCAGTTCTGCCCACAAATGTTCTATAGGATTGAGGTCAGGGCTTTGTGATGGCCACTCCAATACCTTGACTTTGTTGTCCTTAAGCCATTTTGCAACAACTTTGGAAGTATGCTTAGGGTTATTGTCCATTTGGAAGACCCATTTGCGACCAAGCTTTAACTTCCTGACTGATGTCTTGAGATGTTGCTTCAATATATCCACATAATTTCCCTCCCTCATGATGCCATCTATTTGGTGAAGTGCACCAGTCCCTCCTGCAGCAAAGCACCCCCACAACATGATGCTGCCACCCCCGTGCTTCACGGTTAGGATGGTGTTCTTCGGCTTGCAAGCATCCCCCTTTTTCCTCCAAACATAACGATGGTCATTATGGACAAATAGTTCTATTTTTGTTTCATCAGACCAGAGGACATTTCTACAAAAAGTACAATCTTTGTCCCCATGTGCAGTTGCAAACCGTAGTCTGGCATTTTTATGGCGGTTTTAGAGCAGTGGCTTCTTCCTTGCTGAGTGGCCTTTCAGGTTATGTCGATATAAGACTCGTTTTACTGTGGATATAGATACTTTTGTACCTGTTTCCTCCAGCATCTTCACAAGGTCCTTTCCTGTTGTTCTGGGATTGATTTGCACTTTTCGCACCAAAGTACGTTCATCTCTAGGAGACAGAACGCGTCTCCATCCTGAGCGGTATGATGGCTGCGTGGTCCCATGGTGTTTGTACTTGCGTACTATTGTTTGTACAGATGAACGTGGTACCTTCAGGCGTTTGGAAATTGCTCCCAAGGACGAACCAGACTTGTGGAGGTCCACAATTTCTTTTCTGGGGTCTTGGCTGATTTCTTTTGATTTTCCCATGATGTCAAGCAAAGAGGCACTGAGTTTGAAGGTAGGCCTTGAAATACATCCACAGGTACACTCCCAATTGATTCAAATTTTGTCAATTAGCCTATCAGAAGCTTCTAAAGTCATGACATAATTTTCTGGAATTTCCCAAGCAGTTTAAAGGCACAGTCAACTTAGTGTATGTAAACTTCTGACCCACTGGAATTGTGATACAGTGATTATAAGTGAAATAATCTGTCTGTAAATCATTGTTGGAATAATTACTTGTGTCATGCGCAAAGTAGATGTCCTAACCGACTTGCCAAACCTATAGTTTGTTAACAAGAAATTTGTGGAGTGGTTGAAAAACGAGTTTTAATGACTCCAACCTATGTGTATGTAAACT
>NC_074671.1:56253355-56289079 GCF_029448725.1 Salvelinus fontinalis
CAGGAACGTGACACTTGCATATTTAGCTAAAATAAATCCAGGTTAGCAGGCAATATCAACCAGGTGAAATTGTGTTATTTCTCTTGCGTTCATTGCACGCAGAGTCAGGGTATACGCAACAGTTTGGGCCGCCTGGCTCTTTGCGAACTAATTTGCCAGAATTTTACGTAATTATGACATAACATTGAAGGTTGTGCAATGTAACAGGAATATTTGGGGAATAAAGGGAACACTTAAACAACACAATGTAACTCCAAGTCAATCACACTTCTGTGAAATCAAACTGTCCACTTAGGAAGCAACACTGATTGACAATAAATTTCACATGCTGTTGTGCAAATGGAATAGACAAAAGGTGGAAATTATAGGCAATTAGCAAGACACCCCCCAAAACAGGAGTGATTCTGCAGGTGGTGACCACAGACCACTTCTCAGTTCCTATGCTTCCTGGCTGATGTTTTGGTCACTTTTGAATGCTGGCGGTGCTCTCACTCTAGTGGTAGCATGAGACGGAGTCTTCAACCCACACAAGTGGCTCAGGTAGTGCAGTTCATCCAGGATGGCACATCAATGCGAGCTGTGGCAAAAAGGTTTGCTGTGTCTGTCAGCGTAGTGTCCAGAGCATGGAGGCCCTACCAGGAGACAGGCCAGTACATCAGGAGACGTGGAGGAGGCCGTAGGAGGGCAACAACCCAGCAGCAGGACCGGTACCTCCGCCTTAGTGCAAGGAGGTGCACTGCCAGAGCCCTGCAAAATGACCTCCAGCAGGCCACAAATGTGCATGTGTCAGCATATGGTCTCACAAGGGGTCTGAGGATCTCATCTCGGTACCTAATGGCAGTCAGGCTACCTCTGGCGACCACATGGAGGGCTGTGCGGCCCCACAAAGAAATGCCACCCCACACCATGACTAACCCATCGCCAAACCGGTCATGCTGGAGGATGTTGCAGGCAGCAGAACGTTCTCCACGGCGTCTCCAGGCTCTGTCATGTCTGTCACATGTGCTCATGTGCTCAGTGTGAACCTGCTTTCATCTGTGAAGAGCACAGGGCGCCAGTGGCGAATTTGCCAAACTTGGTGTTCCCTGGCAAATGCCAAACGTCCTGCACGGTGTTGGGCTGTAAGCACAACCCCCAACTGTGGACGTCGGGCCCTCATACCACCCTCATTGAGTCTGTTTCTGACCGTTTGAGCAGACACATGCACATTTGTGGCCTGCTGGAGGTCATTTTGCAGGGCGCTGGCAGTGCACCTCCTTGCACAAAGGCGGAGGTAGCGGTCCTGCTGCTGGGTTGTTGCCCTCCTACGGCCTCCTCCACGTCTCCTGATGTACTGGCCTGTCTCCTGGTAGGGCATCCATGCTCTGGACACTACGCTGACAGACACAGCAAACCTTTTTGCCACAGTTCGCATTGATGTGCCATCCTGGATGAACTGCAGTACCTGAGCCACTTGTGTGGGTTGTAGACTCCGTCTCATGCTACCACTAGAGTGAGAGCACCGCCAGCATTCAAAAGTGACCAAAGCATCAGCCAGGAAGCATAGGAACTGAGAAGTGGTCTGTGGTCACCACCTGCAGAATCACTCCTGTTTTGGGGGGTGTCTTGCTAATTGCCTATAATTTCCACCTTTTGTCTATTCCATTTGCACAACAGCATGTGAAATTTATTGTCAATCAGTGTTGCTTCCTAAGTGGACAGTTTGATTTCACAGAAGTGTGATTGACTTGGAGTTACAATGTGTTATTTAAGTGTTCCCTTTATTTTTTTGAGCAGTGTATTAAGTTAAAATAAAAGTGTTCATTGTTCATTCAGTATTGTTGCAATTGTCATTATTACAAAAATGTGTGTGTGTGTATGATATATATATATATATATATACATAAAACATGTTCTTTTTTTAAAATAAATCGGCCGATTAATCGGTATCGGCTTTTTTGTCCTCCAATAATCGGTATCGGCGTTGAAAAATCATAATCAGTCGACCTCTAATCCAGACATCAACAACTACATTAGCTGTCCCCAGCCTCTCCCCCTTTCCTCACCCCTCTCCCTCCTACTTACCCTTTCTGTCCTCTCCCCTGTGCTTTTCAGACGAGTAGGTCAACAACAGCTTTACTTTAGCTTGTAATATCCGTGTGTGCACCTTATTACTCTCTCAGTCTCTCTCGGTCCCTGTCTCTCTCGGTCCCTGTCTCTCTCAGTTCCTGTCTCTCTCAGTTCCTGTCTCTCTCGGTCCCTGTCTCTCTTGGTCCCTGTCTCTCTCGGTCCCTGTCTATCTCGGTCCCTGTCTCTCTCGGTCCCTGTCTATCTCGGTCCCTGTCTCTCTCGGTCCCTGTCTCTCTCGATTCCTGTCTCTCTCGGTCCCTGTCTCTCTCGGTCCCTGTCTCTCTCGGTCCCTGTCTCTCTCGGTCCCTGTCTATCTCGGTCCCTGTCTATCTCGGTCCCTGTCTCTCTCGGTCCCTGTCTCTCTCGGTCCCTGTCTCTCTCGGTCCCTGTCTCTCTCGGTCCCTGTCTATCTCGGTCCCTGTCTATCTCGGTCCCTGTCTCTCTCAGTCCCTGTCTCTCTCAGTCCCTGTCTATCTTGGTCTCTTTCTTTCTTTCTCTTTCCCCCCATCTCTCTATTCCTCTCTCTCTCTCGCTCTCTCTCTCTCCAGGTCATGTTATAACAGGCAGTCTCATTCCACAGCGGTCTCAGACACAGCCAGTTCTATCATGCCCAGCAGTTCTTGTTCATCTCCATGGTTACGCCCTGCTCCAGTCCTACCCAGCCCAGCCTGGCAACGTGTCAGGCAGTGTGTGTTTGTGTGTGTGTGTGTGTGTGTGTGTCAGAGATAATAATGGGAGCTATCCAGGCTGGGACTCGTTCCCTAGGAATTCCATTGCTCCATGGCTTGGGTTTGGTGTGTGTGTGTGTGTGTGTGTGTGTGTGTGTGTGTGTGTGTGTGTGTGTGTGTGTGTGTGTGTGTGTGTGTGTGTGTGTGTGTGTGTGTGTGTGTGTGTGTGTGTGTGTGTGTGTGTGTGTGTGTGTGTGTGTGTGTGTGTTCCATAGCTCCAGGCCTGGGATTGGGTAAATCAGAGGCAGAGGCACTTCCCTTAGGCCACAGAAACAAATAAATATCACCATCACGCCCTCTGATAGGCTGCAGGGAATTGTCACCATATTGCTTCGTCCCAGACAATCTAATGTTTTTATATCCATAAGGGGGAGTGAACTTTGAACACTTTGAACAAGTGCAGACTTCCAGGATAGGAGAGGGAATCTGAACCCACCCTCTGTTTATATATTGTAGGTCTGCTCTCTCTGTTACATTCTGCTCTCTCCGTTACATTCTGCTCTCTCCGTTACATTCTGCCCTCTCCGTTACATTCTGCTCTCTCCGTTACATTCTGCTCTCTCCGTTACATTCTGCCCTCTCCATTACATTCTGCTCTCTACGTTACATTCTGCTCTCTCCGTTACATTCTGCTCTCTCCGTTACATTCTGCTCTCTCCGTTACATTCTGCTCTCTCCGTTACATTCTGCTCTCTCCGTTACATTCTGCTCTCTCCGTTACATTCTGCTCTCTCCGTTACATTCTGCTCTCTCCGTTACATTCTGCTCTCTCCGTTACATTCTGCTCTCTCCGTTACATTCTGCCCTCTCCGTTACATTCTGCCCTCTCCGTTACATTCTGCTCTCTCCGTTACATTCTGCTCTCTCCGTTACATTCTGCTCTCTCCGTTACATTCTGCCCTCTCCGTTACATTCTGCCCTCTCCGTTACATTCTACTCTCTCCGTTACATTCTGCCCTCTCCGTTACATTCTGCCCTCTCCGTTACATTCTACTCTCTCCGCTACATTCTGCCCTCTCCGTTACATTCTGCCCTCTCCGTTACATTCTGCCCTCTCCGTTACATTCTGCCCTCTCCGTTACATTCTGCTCTCTCCGTTACATTCTACTCTCTCCGTTACATTCTGCTCTCTCCGTTACATTCTGCTCTCTCCGTTACATTCTACTCTCTCCGTTACATTCTGCTCTCTCCGTTACATTCTGCTCTCTCCGTTACATTCTGCTCTCTCCGTTACATTCTATTCTCTCCGTTACATTCTGCTCTCTCCGTTACATTCTACTCTCTCCGTTACATTCTGCTCTCTCCGTTACATTCTCTCTCTCCGTTACATTCTGCTCTCTCCGTTACATTCTGCTCTCTCCGTTACATTCTATTCTCTCCGTTACATTCTGCTCTCTCCGTTACATTCTACTCTCTCCGCTACATTCTGCTCTCTCCGTTACATTCTACTCTCTCTGTTACATTCTACTCTCTCCGTTACATTCTGCTCTCTCCGTTACATTCTACTCTCTCCGTTACATTCTACTCTCTCCTCTTTGTTTCTAGGGGAAACCCACTTCCTCATCCTGGAACTCCTAGAGGCCCTGAGGGTCACAAGGGCCAAACTGACGAATCAGACAGAAGCAGGAAGCAAACATAGTCAACGTTGTTTACAGGAAGTAGAGTGAAACAGCCTTTTGTGTTCAACGTCTATAAAAGGAAATAGCTGACTGTACAGGACACACACACAGACACCTCCATGCCATGCTACACAGAGTAGACAATCCATTCATCCTGTATTCATTCATTCCAGCACACATCACACCTCAGAACACATGTCAGAATTCCACTTACAATGGTAAGCTACATGTGATGCACACAGAGAGTGGTAGGCTACATGTGATGCACACAGAGAGTGGTAGGCTACATGTGATGCACACAGAGAGTGGTAAGCTACATGTGATGCACACAGAGAGTGGTAGGCTACATGTGATGCACACAGACAGTGGTAGGCTACATGTGATGCACACAGACAGTGGCAGGCTACATGTGATGCACACAGAGAGTGGTAGGCTACATGTGATGCACACAGACAGCCTTGGGCTTTGTACAGTTTTCCAACTGTAATAACAAATGCATGTGAATGGGTGCAATATTCTACTAGGGCTTTAATAATATGTTTATAGCCAGGCTATATAATAGGTGGATGTGATATCTTCACTATAATAATATGTTTATAGCCAGGCTATATAATAGGTGGATGTGATATCTCCACAATAATAATAGGTTTATAGCCAGGCTATATAATAGGTTTATGTGATATCTCCACTATAATAATATAATATGTTTATAGCCAGGCTATATAATAGGTGGATGTGATATCTCCACTATAAAAGTAGCTATATGGATGGGAGGCTGGGTGTAATATGTCCACTAGGCCTTTAATGATAGGGTTACAGCCAGGCTATGATAGGTGGGTGTATGTCCACTATATAAAAAAAATGGGTGCACTATATCAACTGTAATAAAATGTTTATAACCATGTGAAATGCAATATTATGTTACGTTCACTAGTGATTATCAGTAGCTAACTAACAAAAGTCCGATAGTACGGCTAGTTTAAGCAGATAGCTGGATAGCCTAGCCATGTTGTAATGTGCGCCTTTTACTCACCAGTAAGCTTAACTAGGAAGCAATATCTCGTCTCATGTAAAACTCCTGAAACCCCGCCCCTCCTCCTCTCTTTGTCTCCGCGGTACACTGATCTGGCGCTGTGATTTAATTCAGATTTGAGCTAATAAACTGTCTTCAGTTTAGTTAATAAACTGTTTTCACTTGTTTAGCTGCTCTTCTGGAATTGGGCCCCGAGGACCGGAGAAAAGCCAGGATGACAGGGCGGAAACGGAACGAACCACAGACCAAGCCCAGACAGAACGGTACACTCGATTTAGTTTCCACGCCAGCGCGCCGGGTGAGCGGGTTTTTAAAACTGTGTGGCGGTGGCCTTTTTCTGTCTGTACATTGATTTTGAAAATGTTCTTTGCATTTTCCGTTCAATTTCCTACAAGAGCTTTAGAGTATCGAAATACACATATCCAATCTAAAGACTACATCTGAGTTAAACGCAGGTTTGTTGTTACCATTTCTTTATATCCTAAGTGCCAACAACATTGATAAAGCTAAACAGAGCAGGCCTGGGCTGAAAATAGTTGCATTTTGTAGTTTAGTAAAAAATTAAACTTTTCAAATATTCGAGGTAGTCTAATATAGTTTATATAGTGTTTCAAATAAAACCCAACTATATTGAACATAAATATAAAATGTAAAAAGTGTTGGTCCCATGTTTCATGAGCTGAAATAAAAGATCCCAGAAATGTTCCATTTGCACAAAAAGCTTATTTTGCTCATTTATTTGCACAAATTTGTTTACATCCCTGTTAGTGAGCATTTCTTCTTTGCCGAGATAATCCATCCACCTGACAGGTGTGGCATATCAAGAAGCTGATTAAACAGCATGAACATTACACAGGTGCTGGGGACAAGAAAAAAGGCCACTCTAAAATGTGCAGTTTTGTCACACAACACCACAGATGTCTCAAGTTTTGAGGGAGCGTGCAATTGGCATGCTGACTGCAGGAACGTCCACCAGAGCTGTTACCAGAGAATTAAATGTTAATTTCTCTACCATAAGCCACCTCCAATGTCATTTTAGAGAATTTGGCAGTATGTGAGTGGGTCTATGCCCTCGCAGGCCCACTCATTGCTGCACCCTTGCCAAGTCATGTAAAATCCATAGATTAGGGCCTAGTTTATTTATTTCTATTGATTGATTTCTTTATATGAACTGTAACTCAGTAAAATCTTTGAAATTGTTGCATGTTGAGTTTAGATTGCTGTTAAGTATATTATCTTTGATATTCAAATACAGGTCTCAGAAAAATGTATAATATTTGAAAGTATTTTGAATAGGCCTACCTCACAGAAAACCAAATAATATTTGAAGGTAGCCTATTTGAATATATGCAAGCAAAAACATGTTCTTATTGACAGCTGCCAAATATTTGATGAAGAGACCAAAACTACAACAGTTTGAATTAGTCTAAATATATGATCATAAATCAAATCAAATGTTATTGTTTGCATGCACATATTTAGCAGATGTTATTGCATATGGACCTAAATGCTTGTGTTCCTATCTCCAACAGTGCAGTAATATCTAACAATAAACAACTAAACACACAAATCTAAAAGTAAAAGAATGGAAATAAGAAATATAGGTAAGATCAGGGATATTGCCTCTGCGTTTTGAAACAGGTCGGTATTGTGGTGAAATGGAAGAGGAAAGATGATGTAACTATTGTGACCTTGAAGAAATAGAGAATGAAACTCATTTTATCCTCTATTGCCCTTTCTACCACGATATATCCTTGCTCTTATTCCAGAAAGCACACCAGATATACCCTGGCATTATGTGGCTGAGCCATGAAGAGACAGACCACCAGATATACCCTGGCATTATGTGGCTGAGCCATGAAGAGACCAGATATACCCTGGCATTATGTGGCTGAGCCATGAAGAGACAGACCACCAGATATACCCTGGCATTATGTGGCTGAGCCTTGAGGAGACAGACCACCAGATATACCCTGGCATTATGTGGCTGAGCCATGAAGAGACAGACCACCAGATATACCCTGGCATTATGTGGCTGAGTGATGAGGAGACAGACCACCAGATATACCCTGGCATTATGTGGCTGAGCCATGAAGAGACAGACCACCAGATATACCCTGGCATTATGTGGCTGAGTGATGAGGAGACAGACCACCAGATATACCCTGGCATTATGTGGCTGAGCCATGAAGAGACAGACCACCAGATATACCCTGGCATTATGTGGCTGAGTGATGAGGAGACAGACCACCAGATATACCCTGGCATTATGTGGCTGAGCCATGAAGAGACAGACCACCAGATATACCCTGGCATTATGTGGCTGAGTGATGAGGAGACAGACCACCAGATATACCCTGGCATTATGTGGCTGAGACATGAAGAGACAGACCAAATAATAAAAAAAAAGATGAAATGTAAAATACAATCATAGAACAGATTAAATGTACAATAACAGAACAGCATGAGTTGCCTATAAGCAGATCACACTCGAGAAATAAAAAGTGTGAAAATGTCATGTCTGAGTGCCTTCACGGGGATATGGTAAACATGTACGCTAGTAAATTCCCTTCGATGGCCACTTAATGCGCTTTTAATGCATCTCTAATACAATTTCACATAAAGTACACTAGTAAATATATGCACAGTGTGGTGTGAACACATGCAAAAACACCCACACAAAAGCAATGTGAGTTGCCTCAAGTGCTTCATGCTGGAATAATAATACCCTGGCATTATGTGGCTGAGTGATGAGGAGACAGACCACCAGATATACCCTGGCATTATGTGGCTGAGTGATGAGGAGACAGACCACCAGATATACCCTGGCATTATGTGGCTGAGACATGAAGAGACAGACCACCAGATATACCCTGGCATTATGTGGCTGAGCGATGAGGAGACAGACCACCAGATATACCCTGGCATTATGTGGCTGAGCCATGAGGAGACAGACCACCAGATATACCCTGGCATTATGTGACTGAGCCATGAGGAGACAGACCACCAGATATACCTTGGCATCATGTGGCTGAGCGATGAGGAGACAGACCACCAGATATACCCTGGCATTATGTGGCTGAGCGATGAGGAGACAGACCACCAGATATACCCTAGCATCATGTGGCTGAGCCATGAGGAGACAGACCACCAAATATACCCTGGCATTATGTGGCTGAGCGATGAGGAGACAGACCACCAGATATACCCTGGCATTATGTGGCTGAGACATGAAGAGACAGACCACCAGAAATACCCTGGCATTATGTGGCTGAGCCATGAGGAGACCAGATATACCCTGGCATTATGTGGCTGAGCCATGAGGAGACACACCACCAGATATACCCTGGCATTATGTGGCTGAGCCATGAGGAGACAGACCACCAAATATACCCTGGCATTATGTGGCTGAGCGATGAGGAGACAGACCACCAGATATACCCTGGCATTATGTGGCTGAGACATGAAGAGACAGACCACCAGAAATACCCTGGCATTATGTGGCTGAGCCATGAGGAGACACACCACCAGATATACCCTGGCATTATGTGGCTGAGCCATGAGGAGACAGACCACCAGATATACCCTGGCTGTCACGATTGTCGTCGGGAGAAGGAGAAGAAGACCAAAGTGCAGCGTGATAAGTATTCGTAATACTTTTAATAAAGATGAACACTCGAACAAAAACAACAATCCGACAAAACGAACAGTTCTGAAAGGTGCAACAAAAACACTAAACAGAAAATAACCACCCACAACTAAAAGTGGGAAAACAGGCTACCTAAGTATGGTTCTCTATCAGAGACAACGATTGACAGCTGCCTCTGATTGGGAACCATACCAGGCCAAACACAATAGAAATAGAAAACATAGACAAACAAACATAGAGTGCCCACCCACATCACACCCTGACCAAACAAAAAATAGAAACATACACAGCAATCTATGGTCAGGGCGTGACACTGGCATTATGTGGCTGAGCGATGAGGAGACAGACCACCAGATATACCCTGGCATTATGTGGCTGAGCCATGAGGAGACAGACCACCAGATATACCCTGGCATTATGTGGCTAAGCCATGAGGAGACAGACCACCAGATATACCCTGGCATTATGTGGCTGAGCGATGAGGAGAAACTGAAATGTTTTTCTGTCCATTGTGTATTTCTGTTTGCGGAATATTTAGATAAAGCCTGGAATAAAAGAAAAAGGGCTACCTATAATTAAATTGTAAAAATATTTAGCTTCTATGTGGTAAATGGCACGTATGTATTTAGATTGTGTATAGGCTTATGTCTCCCACGTTAATCGAATCTTTGTGCCAGACTGGGTTCAAATGGCTTCTGTTTCTTATTTTCTGTATTAATTTATCTGTATATATTATGTATGTCTGCACCGTATTGAGGGGAGGATGGATGGGGCCATGTATCACGAGATCTTGGCCAACAACCTCCTTCCCTCAGTAAGAGCATTGAAGATGGGTCGTGGCTGGGTCTTCCAGCATGACAACGACCTGAAACACACAGCCAGGGCAACTAAGGAGGGGCTCCGTAAGAAGCATCTCAAGGTCCTGGAGTGGCCTAGCCAGTCTCCAGACCTGAACCCAATAGAAAATCTTTGGAGGGAGCTGAAAGTCCGTATTGCCCAGCGACAGCCCCGAAACATGAAGGATCTGGAGAACGTCTGTATGGAGGAGTGGGCCAAAATCCCTGCTGCAGTGTGTGCAAACCTGGTCAAGAACTACAGGAAACGTATGATCTCTGTAATTTCAAACAAAGGTTTCTGTACCAAATATTAAGTTCTGCTTTTCTGATGTATCAAATACTTATGTCATGCAATAAAATGCAAATGAATTACTTAAAAATCATACAATGTGATTTTCTGGATTTTTGTTTTAGATTCCGTCTCTCACAGTTGAAGTGTACCTATGATAAAAATTACAGACCTCTACATGCTTTGTAAGTAGGAAAACCTGCAAAATCGGCAGTGTATCAAATACTTATTCTCCCCACTGTATACAGTGTGTATGTATGCATGTATATTATTTTATTGCTCTAGGGATATAATTATTGTTTGGATAACCTTAATTACTATTATGTACTGATTTTTACCTTGCATTTTTTTCACTCTTTATGCGATGTGCAATGCAGAGAACACCGGAAGAAGAATGATCATTTAATTACCACAGTGAATTATTGTACTGTTTGATTATGTGTCAATTAATCCCATAAGGAATAGGTTGCCAACTGACGATTTGACACACACACAAAAAAAACAACATTCATTTAATTAATTAATTAATTAATTAATATAGAAATATTAGGACGATCAGTGTCGGAGTCCGGAGTATAAATATATCTATACTTCAGACTCCGACAAGCATACTCCAGACTCCGACATTGCTCATCCTAATATTTGTATATTTCTTAATATATTTCTTAATATACACTACCGCTCAAAAGTTTGGGGTAACTTAGAAATGTCCTTGTTTTTAAAAAAAATAAATAATAATTGTCCATTAAAATATTATCAAATTGATCAGAAGTACAGTGTAGACATTGTTAATGTTGTAAATGACTGTTGTAGCTGGAAACGGCTGATTTGTAATGGAATATCTACATAGGCGTACAGAGGCCCATTATCAGCAACCATCACTGCTGTGTTCCAATGGCACGTTGTGTTAGCTAATCCAAGTTGATCATTTTAAAAGGCTAATTGATCATTAGAAAACCCTTTTGCAATTATGTTAGCACAGCTGAAAACTGTTGTGACGGTTAAAGAAGCAATACAACTTTAGACTAGTTGAGTATCTAGAGCATCAGCATTTGTGGGTTCGATTACAGGCTCAAAATGGCCTCCAGATACTCAACTAGTCTAAAGGCGGACAGTTTTATTGCTTCTTTAATTAGCACAACAGTTTTCAGCTCAAATCAAAATATATTTTATATTTGAGATTCTTCAATGTAGCCACCCTTTGCCTTGATTACAGCTTTGCACACTATTGGCATTCTCTCAACCAGCTTCACCTGGAAACAGTATTGAAGGAGCTCCCACATATGCTGAGCACTACTTGGCTGCTTTTCCTTCACTCTGTGGTCCAACTCACCCCAAACCATCTCAATTGGATTAAGGTCGGGTGATTGTGGAGGCCAGATAATCTGATACAGCATTAGACAGATTTCCACCATTCTAATGTCCATTACTCGTGTTTCTTGGCCTAAGCAAGCCTCTCATTATTATTGGTGTCGGTTTCTTTGCAGTAATTAGACCATGAAGTCCTGATTCACACAGTCTCTTCTGAACAGATGATGTTGAGATGTGTCTGTTACTTGAACTCTGTGAAGCATTTATTTGGGCTGCAATTTCTGAGGCTGGTAACTCTAATGAACTTATCCTCTGCTACAGCAGTAACTCTGGGTCTTCCTTTCCTGTGGCGGTCCTCATGAGAGCCAGTTTCATCATAGCGCTTGATGGTTTTTGCAACTCCACTTGAAGAAACTTTCAAAGTTCTTGAAATGTTCCGTATTGACTGAACTTTGTCTTAAAGTAATGATGGACTGTCGTTTCTCTTTGCTTATTTGAGCTGTTCTTGCCATAATATGGACTTAGTCTTTTACCAAATAGGGCTATCTTCTGTATACCAACCCTACCTTGTCACACAACTGATTGGCTCAAACGCATTAAGAAGGAAAGAAATTCCACAAATTAACCTGCATTCCAGGTGATGACCTCATGCAGCTGGTTGGGAGAATGCTAAGCGTGTGCAAAGCTGTCATCAAGGCAAAGGGTGGCTACTTTGAAGAATCTCAAATATAAAATAACTGTTGATTTGTTTAACAGTTTTTTGTTCCTACATGATTCCATATGTGTTATTTCATAATTTTAGTTTTCAAAAACTTTTGACCACATCTACTCATTCAAGGGTTTGTATTTGTACTATTTTCTACATTGTAGAATAATAGTGTAGACATCAAAACTATGAAATAACACATATGGAATCATGTAGTAACCAAAAATGGCAGAATCCCAAATATAAAATATATTTTGATTTGTTAAACACTTTTTTGGTTACTACATGATTCCATATCAAATCAAACTTTGTCACATGCGCCGAATACAACACATGTAGACCTTTCCGTAAAATGCTTACTTCCAAGCCCTTAAGATACAGTGCAGTTCAAGAAGTTAAGAAAATGTTTACCAAATAAACTAAAGTAAAAAATAATAAAAAGTAACACAATAAAATAACGAGGCTATATACAGGGGGTACCGGTACCGAGTCAGTGTGCGGGGGTACAGGTTAGAGGTCATTTGTACATTTAGGTATGGGTGAAGTAATTATGCATAGATAATAAACAAATTGTAGTAACAGTGTACAAAACAATTGGGGGGGGTCATTGTAAATAGTCTGGGAGGCCATTTGATTGATTGTTCAGCAGTCTTGTGGCTTGGGGGTGGGGGTAGAAGCTGTTAAGGAGCCTTTTGGTCCTAGACTTGGCGCTCCGGTACCGCTTGCCGATTCCATGTGTTATTTCATAGTTTTGATGTCTTCAAAGAAAAACCCTGGAATGAGTAGGTGTGTCCAAACTTTTGACTGGTACTGTGTGTGTGTATATCTATATATATGTGTGTGATGGGATGTATAGACATTATGCACAGTATATGGATAGAATATGTAGTATATCTGAAGAATACGTGGATAGAATAGTATATGTACAGCAATAGTTAAATAGGATAGACTTGACTAGAATACAGTATATACATATGAAATGGGTAAAACAGTATGTAAACATTATTAAAGTGACCAGTGTTCCATGTCTATGTGGCAGCAGCCTCTAAGGTGCAGGGATGAGTAACAGGGTGGTGGCCGGCTAGTGACAGTGACTAAGTTCAGGGCAGAGTAGGGATGTCTATTTAACAGTCTGATGGCCTTGAGATAGAAGCTGTTTTTCAGTCTCTTGGTTCCGGCTTTGATGCACCTGTACTGACCTCGCCTTCTGGATGATAGCGGGGTGAACAGGCCGTGGCTCGGGTGGCTGAGGTCCTGGGTGATCTTTTTGGCCTTCCTGTGACACCGGGTGCTGTAGATGTCCTGAAGGGCGGGCAGTGTGCTCCGGGTGATGCATTGGGCTAACTGCACCACCCTCTGGAGAGCCCTGCGGTTGCGGACGGTGCATATGCACACTAGCCGTTGGGTTGGGAGTCCCATAGGGCGGCGCACAATTGACCCAGCGTCCTCCGGATTTGGCCGGCATTGTAAATAAGAATTTGTTCTTAACTGACTTGCCTAGTTAAATAAAGGTTCAATACAAAATAAAGTAAAAAATAAATAAGCACATGGTTTGGAGGGCTCTTAGATATCTTAATATAGCCTAGAAGTACATACATGAGGGACATGGAATCCCCTCAACATTAGAGTAGACCACTTTTGCAGCTTCAAAATGACTAACAAATATATTTTCATAATGAGTGACATCAAGTTCTTATACATGTGTTGTAACTTTGAGTATTACAATAGCAATATTGTTGTTACATAGGACTTTGGAAATTGCTTTATAATTGCATAATAAATGGAGTTATTACATAAGTGGAATAAGGAACGGTCACTATTCCTCGTGTACAGTAGTTAAAAACTCTCAGCTCATTGCTATCCAATTCTAATGTGATTACCAAAGTAATATGTCAAAACATGCTAATAAAATGTTGCTCCAAAAGGTAATTTGTTTTATTACACATGAACAAGAACAGTTCAATGTTAAGTGTTCAGAGAACGCTAACAGTAACAAAATATGGCTATTAAGTGTTGAAAGGAAACTAAATATCCCAAAACTGCCTTCTTGAATCAACTATAGACAAGGTAGGTTGAAAATCATGTTAGTTTGTATTCTGAGTAAACTATCCCTTTAAAGATGGTAGACGTGTGTGTTTAGAAGTTGTTTTGGCTAAGGATCCAACTTGCTGCTTACAATGTTTGAAAAATGGCTTTGAATTGCTCTGCAGTATGTTCAGGTATCGTAAAATTAATTGCAGCTTTCAATTCAGTGGCATGTTTAAGGAGTCATACAGTAGTTGAGCGTCACAATTTATTTATACTTCTCTGTACAAAATAGCATTGGTTACACTTGATTATGTACACCTGTGGCAATGGACATTCAGGAGAATGAACATTTACAAAATGTTTCTGATAGAAATGTATTGTGTAGATCCAATATGCTGTCAGATAGATTGGAATAGTATAGGAGTGTGTGTGTGTGTGCTCTATTCATTCTATTTCTATCTTCAACACGCAGTTCCAGATACAGCCCTGCCATTAGTTGAAGGCTGCTAATCCAATAGTTTCAGAAAAGTACTCACTTCCTGAGATCTGTATTCAAATATTTGTAAAAAAAAGTAGTTGCTTTCTCAGATCCATATTCAAATAGGTAACAAAAGTAGGTACTCAAATAGTTTGGATAGTAACTTTCTGAGGTCTGTATTTGGGTTTAAGAAGTGGTCCGTTTTTGGAATCTGTATTCCAATAGTTGTAGTCACCTCCAAAGTAGCTAAGTAGCCCCCGGAAAGATTTTTACTTTCCACAAAGCAGTTAAAAACTATATTTATCCCAGGTCTGAAACAGAGAGCACCTAAAATCACAACCTTTTGTTATGACTTCAATACCATCATTGAGCACACACCCACACACACACCCACTCAGACAATCACACACACCCAGACAATCACACACACAAACACAGTTCAGTAGTACTAGTAGTTAGGTGGTATTTGTAGTAGCCACATAGCTGGAATAAAAGACAGATGGAGACTTCTTCACCAGTCCTTTATTAGGTGTCTACAGAGAACAGAAACAGTGAGAACTACCGGGGTGTGTTCACAACACACAAGATTTCACAGTGTTTGGAAACATCTCTATAGAGCCATTTGTGGGTGTGTTAAGAGGGACCACAAAACTATTACATCCCATTACTTACTAGATCATTTTAGGCTGTGTGTGCGTTAGGATTCCCTACTGGCCTTATGCCCCCGTGTGCACTTGACCTGCTCACTCTGACCCCTTCATGGATGTGAAAGCATTGGATTAATCATGGACATGAGTTTTCACCATGTCAAAATAATATCTGATATGATTTTCCTCACACCAGTCCATTCCTTTTAAATCCACAAGGTGGGATGAAGGTACACACTTCTGGGATAGGAAGAGACATCAGGGTGGTGATGTTGGAGGGTGGTGGAGGGGGGGTTGACAAGGTGGGGCTGTAGGAGGGGTGAGTTGAGTTGGAGATGGAGATGGGGGGTGTCAAGTTGAGGGTAGAGAAGGGTGGAGTAGAGTGGAGCTACGGGAGTGTAGAGGTAAGTCTGTTGTAGGGTTGAATAAGTAGAGTGGAGCATAGAGGTAAGTCTGTTGGAGGGTGGAATGGAGTAGAGTGGAGCTGGAGGAGCGTAGAGGTAAGTCTGTAGGAGGGTTGAATGAGTAGAGTGGAGCTGGAGGAGCGTAGAGGTAAGTCTGTTGGAGGGTTGAATGGAGTAGAGTGGAGCTGGAGGAGCGTAGAGGTAAGTCTGTTGGAGGGTTGAATGAGTAGAGTGGAGCTGGAGGTGCGTAGAGGTAAGTCTGTTGGAGGGTTGAATGAGTAGAGTGGAGCTGGAGGAACGTAGAGGTAAGTCTGTAGGAGGGTTGAATGGAGTAGAGTGGAGCTGGAGGAGCGTAGAGGTAAGTCTGTAGGAGGGTTGAATGAGTAGAGTGGAGCTGGAGGAGCGTAGAGGTAAGTCTGTAGGAGGGTTGAATGGAGTAGAGTGGAGCTGGAGGAGCGTAGAAGTAAGTCTGTAGGAGGGTTGAATGAGTAGAGTGGAGCTAGGGGAGTGTAGAGGTAAGTCTGTTGGAGGGTTGAATGGAGTAGAGTGGAGCTGGAGGAGCGTAGAGGTAAGTCTGTTGGAGGGTTGAATGGAGTAGAGTGGAGCTGGAGGAACGTAGAGGTAAGTCTGTTGGAGGGTTGAATGAGTAGAGTGGAGCTGGAGGAGCGTAGAGGTAAGTCTGTAGGAGGGTTGAATGAGTAGAGTGGAGCTGGGGGAGCGTAGAGGTAAGTCTAGGAGGATTGAATGGAGTAGAGTGGAGCTGGAGGAACGTAGAGGTAAGTCTGTTGGAGGGTTGAATGAGTAGAGTGGAGCTGGAGGAGCGTAGAGGTAAGTCTGTAGGAGGGTTGAATGAGTAGAGTGGAGCTGGGGGAGCGTAGAGGTAAGTCTAGGAGGATTGAATGGAGTAGAGTGGAGCTGGAGGAACGTAGAGGTAAGTCTGTAGGAGGGTTGAATGAGTAGAGTGGAGCTGGAGGAGCATAGAGGTAAGTCTGTAGGAGGGTTGAATGAGTAGAGTGGAGCTGGAGGAGCGTAGAGGTAAGTCTGTAGGAGGGTTGAATGAGTAGAGGTGGAGGGGGGGGGGGGGGGTTTGGCAGCAGCAGAGAAGTGTTTTCTGTAAACTGTGAACGGCGACAACTAGAATAGGCCTAGTTGTGTAATAAGAGTCTTTGACGGTGGTAAGGCAACTGGTCAGACTACACCGGAAGTGATGAAACCCAACAGGAAGTGATGACAACAAACAGGACATGGCAAAATGACAAGCGCTTCGGTGGGTTTTCCACTTTAGAAACGGGCTTCCTTCACAATAATCCTAATATAAAGAAACATGCATGCACAACACACATATGGAGAGCAAAAATAACCGCTGGGATGCAAACTTTAATAAACTAAATAACAGTTCTTCCATTGTATAGAGGGAAATACTTCATACCCACGCATCTCTGAATACTTTAAAGAGTAAAAGCACAACTGCCCTATCTCTATCATTATCAGGCTTGACTGAGTAACTGGGTTTGAGCTGTTAGAGTCATGGGGTCTGGATGGGACTTGGTGAGGCAGAGTCACAGTGAGGTTATTACTGAGACATTACTTACTGACCAAGGCTTCTGCACCGAGGTGGTGGTATGGGGGCTGCATAGTGTAGTAAACTGGATGGCCCCGTCTCTGCAGGGGTTATTTCTGCAGGACCAGGCCACACGAACACACAAACACGCACGCACACGAGAGAAAAACCGAGAGAGAGAGAGGCCCAGGATGGGACTGTTTTTCA
The DNA here is from genome assembly GCF_029448725.1 of Salvelinus fontinalis. Lineage (NCBI taxonomy): Eukaryota > Metazoa > Chordata > Actinopteri > Salmoniformes > Salmonidae > Salvelinus > Salvelinus fontinalis. The sequence goes on from NC_074671.1 coordinate 56,270,961, forward strand.
ATACGTCATGCTCTACCGCTTTCTCTTCTGATTGGTTCGAATGCCAGTTGATCCCCGCCCTGACTGACGCATCTCAGGCCTGCCAATAGATGCCCTTTCCGTCCGTCATCCCTTCTCTGACCCTCTACTTGAGGAAGCAGTCCAGTTTCCTCTGGATGCTTTCGAAGGAGTCGGCTCCCATGTAGTCCGCCTGCCCCGCCTCCCATCGCTGCCTCCTCTCCTCACTGGACACCTGGGGCGCCTGAGGGGGAGGCGGGGGGAGGATGATCTCAACCACACTGTCACAGACCTCCTCCTATAGGGGGTGGAGGGAGAGACAGGGGAGGCAAGCAAGATGAGCATTCTGAGACATGGAGAAATACTCACTAATACAAGGGTGACGGTGACAGCCATGAAGCATTTCCCCTCAACCCAAAGCATTGACCAATCAGCAGCTTCCTCTACAGAGAAACAGAACGAAGGGCAGGAGCCGGGGTCTGTTTAAAGTATCCATGAGAGACAGGGAGAGAGGTTACCATGTCAATGACTTGCCACTACAGAGGGTCAACACACACACACACACACACCACACAAAATCAGCGACTGAAACCAGCAAATACTGTACTTAAACTACTGTACGATTACACTGTGAACACACTGTACTCACATACACAAACTGTCCTTCAACAGTCCCCTCAAAACACATACAGTGCCTTAAGAAAGTATGCATAGCCCTTGCCTTACTCCACATTTGGTAGTGTTACATCCTAAATTCAAAATGGATTAAATAGATTTGTTTCTCTCACCCATCTACACACCATACCCCATAATGACAAAATGAAATGGAGAAAATATTTAAATTAAGTAAGTTCTATACACCTCAGTCAATACGTGTTAGAATCAACTTTGGCAGTGATTACAGCTGTGAGTCTTTCTGGAAAAGTCTCTAAGAGCTTTGCACACCTTGATTGTACATTATTGTATTTGTGTTATTTTTTAAGCTCTGTCAAGTTGGATGTTGATCATTGATAGACAGCCATTTCCAAGTCATGCCATTGATTTTCAAGCCAATTTAAGTCAAAACTGTCAAACTAGGCCACTCAGGAAAATTCAATGTCGTCTTGGTAAGCAACTCCAGTGTACATTTGACCTTGTGTTTTAGGTTATTGTCCTGCTGAAAGGTGAATTTGTATCCCAAGCAGACTGAACCAGGCTTCTCCTAAAGGATGTTTCCTGTGCTGAGATTTATTCCGTTTCTTTTGATCCTAAAAAACTCCCTAGTCTTTGCTGATGACAAGCATTCCCATAACATGATGCAGCCACCACCATGCTTGAAAATATGACGAGTGGTACTCAGTGATGTGTTGGATTTTCCCCAAACATAACACTTTGTGGACAAAGGACAAAGTTCATTTCTTTGCCACATTTTTTGCAGTTTTACTGTATTCCCTTATTGCAAACAGAATGCATGTTTTGGAATATTTTGTATTCTGTACAGGCTTCCTTCTTTTCACATTGTACATTAGGTTAGTATTGTGGAGTAACTACAATGTTATTGATCCATCCTCAGTTTCCTCCTATCACAGTCATTAAACTCTAACTGTTTTAAAGTCCACATTGGCCTCATGATGAAATTCCTGAGCAGTTTCCTACCTCTCCGGCAACTGAGTTAGGAAGCACGCCTGCATCTTTGTAGTGACTGGGTATATTGATACACCATCCAAAGTGTAATTAATAACTTCACCATGCTTAAAGGGATATTCAATGTCTGCTTTTTTATTTTTACCCATCTACCGATAGGTTCCCTTCTTTGCGGGGCATTGGAAAACCTCCCTGTTCTTTGTGGTTGAATCTGTTTGAAATTCACTGCTTGACTGAGGGACCTTACAGATAATGTATGTGTGGGGTACAGCGATGAGGTAGTCATTCAGAAATCATGTTAAGACAGAGTGAGTCAATGCAACTTATTATGTGACTTGTTAAGCACATTTTTACTCTTGAACTTATTGAGGCTTGCCATAACACAAGGGGTTGAATACTGTGACTCAATACATTTCAGCTTTTCATCTTGAATTAATTTATAAAAAAATCCTAAAAACATAATTCCACTTTGACATTATGGGGTATTGTGTGTAGACCAGTGACACAATCTCAAATGAATCCATTTTAAATTCAGGCTGTAACAACAGAATGTGGAAAAAGTCAAGCTGTGTGAATACATTCCGAAAGCCCTGAACATCTCACAAGTCTTGTTATACATCTTTCAAGATTCAGAAACCATTGTCAGTACTGGAGATCTTAAGAAGAAGTACACACGCTATGAGACACACACACACACACCCACACACCACACACACACACACACACACACACACACACACACACACACACACACACACACACACACACACACACACACACACACACACACACACACACACACACACACACACACACACACACACACACACACACACACACACACACACACACAAACACACACACACTGTTGAGGGCAGGAAGCCAGGGATTTGGAGCTAAAGTGTGATGCATGAAATAACTTCTACTGTGACAACACTGGAGTGTGTGTGTGTGTGCGCCTACTGTTTGAAGGCTGGTAGATAGGTGTATATAGCGATGCTGCTGAGGTTGTAGATAAAAGGCAGGTGTTTGGAAATGTCTGCTGTTGACCAGGTATTGAAGAAACTGTTCAGAACTCCTTGGTCACCACCTAGAGCGAGAGAGAGAGGGAGGGAGAAGGGGAGAGGGAGAGAGAAGGGGAGAAAAAGAGAGAGGGGGGGTGGGAAAGAGAGGTGGTGGGAGAGAAGGGGAAGAAGGAAGGAGAGAGAGAAGGGGAGAGGGAGAGAGAGTGAGAGAGGGAAAATGAGAGTGGGGAGGGGGAGAGGTTAGATGAGAACATGACAGATATTTTAGGATCTATAGGATCTTGTTGGCAGCAGAGTTTAAGGAAAGTCCATAGGAGATATAGCGTTTATTGCACCACCCCAGACACACACTCTTTGTACCATGTATTTTGTACTGCAGCTGCTTGCTCTTGGCCAGGGCTTCCTTAAAACACATTCATATCTCAATTGGACTCACATGGATAAAACACATTCATATCTCAATGGGACTCACATGGATAAAACACATTCATATCTCAATGGGACTCACATGGATAAAACACATTCACATCTCAATGGGACTCACATGGATAAAACACATTCACATCTCAATGGGACTCACATGGATAAAACACATTCATATCTCAATGGGACTCACATGGATAAAACACATTCATATCTCAATGGGACTCACATGGATAAAACACATTCACATCTCAATGGGACTCACATGGATAAAACACATTCACATCTCAATGGGACTCACATGGATAAAACACATTCATATCTCAATGGGACTCACATGGATAAAACACATTCATATCTCAATGGGACTCACATGGATTAAACACATTCATATCTCAATGGGACTCACATGGATAAAACACATTCATATCTCAATGGGACTCACATGGATAAAACACATTCATATCTCAATGGGACTCACATGGATAAAACACATTCACATCTCAATGGGACTCACATGGATAAAACACATTCATATCTCAATGGGACTCACATGGATAAAACACATTCATATCTCAATGGGACTCACATGGATAAAACACATTCATATCTCAATGGGACTCACATGGTTAAAACACATTCACATCTCAATGGGACTCACATGGATAAAACACATTCATATCTCAATGGGACTCACATGGATAAAACACATTCACATCTCAATGGGACTCACATGGATAAAACACATTCATATCTCAATGGGACTCACATGGATAAAACACATTCATATCTCAATGGGACTCACATGGATAAAACACATTCACATCTCAATGGGACTCACATGGATAAAACACATTCACATCTCAATGGGACTCACATGGATAAAACACATTCACATCTCAATGGGACTCACATGGATAAAACACATTCACATCTCAATGGGACTCACATGGATAAAACACATTCACATCTCAATGAGACTCACATGGATAAAACACATTCACATCTCAATGAGACTCACATGGATAAAACACATTCACATCTCAATGGGACTCACATGGATAAAACACATTCATATCTCAATGGGACTCACATGGATAAAACACATTCATATCTCAATGGGACTCACATGGATAAAACACATTCACATCTCAATGGGACTCACATGGATAAAACACATTCACATCTCAATGGGACTCACATGGATAAAACACATTCATATCTCAATGGGACTCACATGGATAAAACACATTCATATCTCAATGGGACTCACATGGATAAAACACATTCATATCTCAATGGGACTCACATGGATAAAACACATTCATATCTCAATGGGACTCACATGGATAAAACACATTCATATCTCAATGGGACTCACATGGATAAAACACATTCACATCTCAATGGGACTCACATGGATAAAACACATTCATATCTCAATGGGACTCACATGGATAAAACACATTCATATCTCAATGGGACTCACATGGATAAAACACATTCATATCTCAATGGGACTCACATGGATAAAACACATTCACATCTCAATGGGACTCACATGGATAAAACACATTCATATCTCAATGGGACTCACATGGATAAAACACATTCACATCTCAATGGGACTCACATGGATAAAACACATGCATATCTCAATGGGACTCACATGGATAAAACACATTCATATCTCAATGGGACTCACATGGATAAAACACATTCACATCTCAATGGGACTCACATGGATAAAACACATTCACATCTCAATGGGACTCACATGGATAAAACACATTCACATCTCAATGGGACTCACATGGATAAAACACATTCACATCTCAATGGGACTCACATGGATAAAACACATTCACATCTCAATGAGACTCACATGGATAAAACACATTCACATCTCAATGGGACTCACATGGATAAAACACATTCATATCTCAATGGGACTCACATGGATAAAACACATTCATATCTCAATGGGACTCACATGGATAAAACACATTCACATCTCAATGGGACTCACATGGATAAAACACATTCACATCTCAATGGGACTCACATGGATAAAACACATTCATATCTCAATGGGACTCACATGGATAAAACACATTCACATCTCAATGGGACTCACATGGATAAAACACATTCACATCTCAATGGGACTCACATGGATAAAACACATTCACATCTCAATGGGACTCACATGGATAAAACACATTCACATCTCAATGGGACTCACATGGATAAAACACATTCACATCTCAATGGGACTCACATGGATAAAACACATTCACATCTCAATGGGACTCACATGGATAAAACACATTCATATCTCAATGGGACTCACATGGATAAAACACATTCACATCTCAATGGGACTCACATGGATAAAACACATTCATATCTCAATGGGACTCACATGGATAAAACACATTCATATCTCAATGGGACTCACATGGATAAAACACATTCATATCTCAATGGGACTCACATGGATAAAACACATTCACATCTCAATGGGACTCACATGGATAAAACACATTCATATCTCAATGGGACTCACATGGATAAAACACATTCACATCTCAATGGGACTCACATGGATAAAACACATTCATATCTCAATGGGACTCACATGGATAAAACACATTCATATCTCAATGGGACTCACATGGATAAAACACATTCACATCTCAATGGGACTCACATGGATAAAACACATTCCCATCTCAATGGGACTCACATGGATAAAACACATTCACATCTCAATGGGACTCACATGGATAAAACACATTCACATCTCAATGGGACTCACATGGATAAAACACATTCACATCTCAATGGGACTCACATGGATAAAACACATTCACATCTCAATGGGACTCACATGGATAAAACACATTCACATCTCAATGGGACTCACATGGATAAAACACATTCACATCTCAATGGGACTCACATGGATAAAACACATTCACATCTCAATGGGACTCACATGGATAAAACACATTCATATCTCAATGGGACTCACATGGATAAAACACATTCACATCTCAATGGGACTCACATGGATAAAACACATTCACATCTCAATGGGACTCACATGGATAAAACACATTCATATCTCAATGGGACTCACATGGATAAAACACATTCACATCTCAATGGGACTCACATGGATAAAACACATTCATATCTCAATGGGACTCACATGGATAAAACACATTCATATCTCAATGGGACTCACATGGATAAAACACATTCATATCTCAATGGGACTCACATGGATAAAACACATTCACATCTCAATGGGACTCACATGGATAAAACACATTCATATCTCAATGGGACTCACATGGATAAAACACATTCACATCTCAATGGGACTCACATGGATAAAACACATTCATATCTCAATGGGACTCACATGGATAAAACACATTCATATCTCAATGGGACTCACATGGATAAAACACATTCATATCTCAATGGGACTCACATGGATAAAACACATTCATATCTCAATGGGACTCACATGGATAAAACACATTCATATCTCAATGGGACTCACATGGATAAAACACATTCACATCTCAATGGGACTCACATGGATAAAACACATTCACATCTCAATGGGACTCACATGGATAAAACACATTCACATCTCAATGGGACTCACATGGATAAAACACATTCACATCTCAATGGGACTCACATGGATAAAACACATTCACATCTCAATGGGACTCACATGGATAAAACACATTCATATCTCAATGGGACTCACATGGATAAAACACATTCACATCTCAATGGGACTCACATGGATAAAACACATTCACATCTCAATGGGACTCACATGGATAAAACACATTCATATCTCAATGGGACTCACATGGATAAAACACATTCACATCTCAATGGGACTCACATGGATAAAACACATTCATATCTCAATGGGACTCACATGGATAAAACACATTCATATCTCAATGGGACTCACATGGATAAAACACATTCACATCTCAATGGGACTCACATGGATAAAACACATTCATATCTCAATGGGACTCACATGGATAAAACACATTCATATCTCAATGGGACTCACATGGATAAAACACATTCACATCTCAATGGGATAATAATAATAATACAGAACTCACCGTCAAAGCTGCCTTTCTCAGTGCAGTGTGTCATAAGGTATGTTTCATTGGATGGTTCAAAGACGAACACCCCTGAGTTGAAACAGTCTGGCCAACCAGGATCAGGCGCAGCAGATAACTCCTCCCTCTCAAACAGCTCATCGATGTTGGACAACACCTGCGTACACACACAATATTTAGCCCTTAATACAGACTTTCTGTAATTTGAACTGAGTAAGGAGTGTGAGTGCGTGTGTGCTCACCAGTGTGTCTGCGTCCATAAACACACACTTGGTGTAGTGTGTGAGTGTCCAGCAGTGCAGCTTGGTGAAGGTCACTCCGAGGTCTGGTCTCTTCATCAAGGCGAGGTGGGCCGTGTCCCCAGAGTCCAAGATATCCACCACACACACCTCGTCATAGATGCTACTCAGCATGGCCCTGCAACACACACACACACACACACACACACACACACACACACACACACACACACACACACACACACACACACACACACACACACACACACACACACGGTTTGAGTTGTGTGTTTCCTGCTCAGGTGTACTCAGGCTTGGCCAATACAAAACTAACAGAGACAAGGCCATGGGTGTGTCAAACACTGAGCATAGATCACGGTGTGTGTGTGTGTGTGTGTATATATATATATATATATATATATATATATATATATATATCAGTAGCGTGCCGTGGGCCTGGGGCCTGGGCCTTCAGTGAGGTCCTACACAGTCCCACCCGAATTAATCCATCTCTTATTACCATCATTATGATGCCATGGCTCTAGACACTATACATTTAGATAGAAACACAGTATAGCCAGGCGTTGCGTCACCTTGAAATTGACATTTTTATTCAGAGAATTGCAGGGGAAGAGTACAATACAGTACAGTTCAACTAATAGGCAAGAACATAGTCGAGTGCAACAGAGTTATATTAATATTCTTCTTCTATCCATTTCTGGTCCACAAACTTTGATCTTTAAGTCCCCAAAAAAATAAATACAGTGTGTTCACTAAACAGCGCATTGTCGCAGCCAAAGCAGTTTCACCGTGATGATAAAGACACATAACTATTCACTGAAAATAAAAGAAAGAAAACAAATAATTTGCAACATAGGCTATTTGCCATTTTATTTTGTTAATATATAGGGTATTTAATATTAACGAAATAAAATGCGAAACATACATATTTAATAAAAAATAACATGCATTGTATGCCTACTCACCAAAGACTGATTATTTGAACACAAAATCCTTCCTCCTTTCTTTCCTCAAGAAGACTTCAATGACTCTGTTGTACAGTCTATCTGTGCGTTTTAGTTCCACCAATAAGTCCTTTTCTATCGACATGGAGGCTAATGCTGAAAGCCGAGTCTGTCCAGTAGCATTTCTGGAATACGTTTTGATTCGCTTTAAGGCCGAGAATGACCGCTCGACAGAAGCCGTGGACACAGGGATAGTCACTGTCACACATGCCAATGTGTAAAGTTGCCCCATGTCCTCATTCAGATTTTTCTGCTTAAGGAGATCAGAGGGACTTTTCCCTTCAAAATCAGTCATAGCATACATTACAGTCAGTTCTGTTTTTAGCTTGGATAGGTCGAACAGTGTTCCGTGACTCTCTGTTAAGCTGGAGAAGGCTGTTTGCGGGAATTTTTTCCGGTAGGTCTGAAAGTGCTGGGGGTCCAGGAGGGAGAGAAACATTAATTTTTCGTGGTCTTGAAACCTGTTTCGTATCTGGCAAAGAATGTTGTCCAGAATATTGCTGTGGAGTTGTTGATAGTATGTGCGAGGGTCTCCTTGTGCTGGGCCTCTGCGTGCGCTGGGTGAACTTGAGATGCGCTCTGTGTCATCGTAGATTTGACTGAACCTGCACCTCTCTCGCTCAATTGTGTCACAAAACTCATTCACCCTTGTCAGGCAGAATTGTACATCCAAAGATTGTTTCTGTAGAATTCCAAAAAGCACATCCGAATAATTAAAAATCCCATTGAATGTTTCAAGCAAAAAACAAAACTCAAAATCATCCAAACGTGCATTAAATCCATCAGCCATAAGCACAGTATCCCCGTCATGGTCATCATGATGTTCCAGTAAGTGGTTAAACAGCTCCTTTAGGGCAACTCTCTTTTCAAAGACTGCATTGACCAATCTCGATGTATATTGCCACCTCGTTGGTGCAACCTTAGGAAGACGACGCTTGCAGATGTCATCCAGCAGTTGCGTGCGCTTAGGGGATCGTGAGAAAAATGCTGCAAGGCCATTGAGATTGGCAAAGAAGACCTTGCATTCTTTAAGCTTTGAGGGTCCTTGAGTCAGTACTAAATTTAGTCGATGTGCATAGCAGTGAATGAATAAGGCCATCGGTGCCCTCTTCTTAACTTTGGCCTGCACCCCATTGAGTCCAGATGCCATGACTGCTGCGCCATCAAAACACTGTGCCACAACTTTATCCAGGCTACATTCATTTTCCTCCAAGAAACGGAAAATAAGAGCGGCAATGTCATCAGCTCGCTTGCCGCTTGTCACATCTTCAAATCGGATAAATCGCTCCTTGACTCCTGTGTCCGTCACATACCACCCTGCATAGCACTGCTGGCTTGCTTCTGAAGCTAAGCAGGGTTGGTCCTGGTCAGTCCCTGGATGGGAGACCAGATGCTGCTGGAAGTGGTGTTGGAGGGCCAGTAGGAGGCACTCTTTCCTCTGGTCTAAACAATATCCCAATGCCCCAGGGCAGTGATTGGGGACACTGTCCTGTATAGGGTGCTGTCTTTCGGATGGGACGTTAAACGGGTGTCCTGACTCTCTGAGGTCATTAAAGATCCCATGGCACTTATCGTAAGAGTAGGGGTGTTAACCCCGGTGTCCTGGCTAAATTCCCAATCTGGCCCTCAAACCATCATGGTCACCTAATAATCCCCAGTTTACAATTGGCTCATTCATCCCCCTCCTCTCCCCTGTAACTATTCCCCAGGTCGTTGCTGCAAATGAGAACGTGTTCTCAGTCAACTTACCTGGTAAAATAACGGTAAAATAATAATAAATAAATAAATAAAAAACATAACGCAGGACGAGTGAGAGCTGTGCTGCATTTCCCACATCTGTTGTCTCGTCCACCATAACAGCAACAAAGGGAGCTTTTTTAATCTCCATTTTGATCTCTTCTCCCATCACTTCAACAATAGCATAAATTAGGTCATTTTGTATTTTGCCTGACGTCCCAATGAACACTTTGTTAGTGGACAGGTGGTATTGTAAATCTGTGTTGCTTTCAGAAAGAAAAGAAAGAAGCTCCACATAGTTCCCTTTGTTTGTGGAGTCAGCACTTTCATCGTGTACCCTAAATGAAAGTTCCTGTTTACCCAAAAACATGACACAATCAATGAGTCTTTTCAATATTTCCCTATTTTTCTTCACCTTTTCATTGTGCAGCTCCGTTGCCCTGCGCGATTGTTCGTTGAGCTGTAGATCCACTCGGGTGTCCCCAAAAGTTTTCAAAAGCACCATTGCTTGTAAGTGCCCAGACGTACTTTGGTGTCTCATTGCTGCCTTGGTTAGACAACTCAAGTTTGCAAAGCCAGTGTGGCTCCAAACACCAAATCGATCACTTGCAAATAATAGGCATTCCCAGCAGTACAGTTTGCAGTGCTTCTCGGAGCCTGTGAGCCATTGATAGCGCTCGTAGTTGGAACTTTGAAAGTGGCGAACGAACCCCTTTCCCGCCTGTGACAGGCTTAGTTGCGTCGGCGTAGGGCGACCTCTCCTTACAATGTCTAACTTTTCTTGAAAAGTTTGTCTTGAGAATGGCGTTATAATTATATCCTCGACCAAATCGATATCTTCTCCTCCTTCCGCCATTGTGGGTTGAAAAAACAGCTTAGTCGTACGCAAATTAATTTGTTTATCAAATTCAGTTTCCTAGTTCTGAGGATCTGCATAGACCTGCCCATAGGACCTGCTTCTCAATATTGGTAATCCAATCAAAAGATGTGCACGCACTACGCCTGCTAGCTGGCTCCTGTGTAACACTGGAGCCAGCCAGCAGGCGTACAATAGCCAACTCTAAAGCTGATTGGTTGACACTAAATTTTCAGTTCCATTCACTTTAAGCTACAAGCGCCCGCACTGTTGATTCTGAAGGCCTGAGGGCAGATTTTAGACCCCTGGCAACACATGATGGCTGAATATGATTGGATAAAAGATCTAACATAAAGACCAGCCCTCCAAATCTCAACCTGGGGCTGGAAGCAGTGCAACCAAGAGGAAAGCTGTGAAATTAAGAGTATAATTCTTACTCTGGGGAATAATTTAATACATATTTGTGGGAAAATATATTTAAATAAATATATATATTCTGATGATGTTTAGGCCAGCAGAGAAGGCCTTGCTGGCCCACCACTGCTATATATATATATATATATGAGTGCAAGCGTGTGTATGTGTTACCTGCAGGGCTCTGCTACCTGTGGTCCAATCAGAACCACCAGTTGTTTGGTTGTGTTATGGTTGAGTAGTGACCTCCCCAGAACCATCGCTCCTTTGGCATAGTTGTCATTTGTGGCCAGAGTCACATATGCTTGGTCTAATCACACACGTATCTGACTAGTTATTTGTAAATAACACGAACAGAAAGAGAGAACAGCTTCTGTCAGGCACCTGAACCCTCTACAAGGCATATATCGGTACTTCATATCAAAACGGCCTATAGGGACTTCAGCTAGGGTAACCATAGACCCTCTACCCGTCCCTACCATAGAATAGTCCTATAGATTACACACTGTACTATAACTGTCATATGTCAACTTGTGGTGGTAATGTCAAAGGCAGTTCTGCACGAGCCGTTTCCACTTGTGAGATTGGCCATACAGACAAGAAACGCGTCGTGTTTAAAACGAGTGATGATTTATTTTTAAAGGATTAAAAACCACTGCGTGTAAATATTGTAGAATGCATGGGCATATAGCGAAAGTGCGTGTTTGATATATCCCTACGCAGAGAGTAACCGAGTAAACAAGTGCACACTTCGGGATGGAGGAGAGCGGGAATTCAGCAATGGCCGAGCCGCATGTAGGCACATACACTGCAGGACCGTAAACACAAAAAGCACACGATGTACTTTCAATTTAAGTCATCATATTTGTTGCCTACACGGATAACGCTACTTTAACTACATCGCGGCATAAAACGAGAATCTACATATAAATGGGAGGACTGTGTAACTGCGTGGGATATGCGCATGCATCAAACCATATATAATCAGTGTTGCTGAAAGATGACAACACAAAGCTACGATTCGGCTATAGCTCCAAAGCATATCCTAATATAATATTATCAAACCATAATAATATAAAAACACAGTTTAATGGTTATAGACTATTCCTGTTGTCCTTATTAACCGACTGTACGCTGTCTTACCCACCATGATCTGTTATTCGGTGTGGCCGTTTTTGGGTAGCAACAGAGCTAGAAGACACTGCTGTCGACTGTCAAGAGGACGGAATCAAGTCAGGAGGCCATATTCTGCGTCATGTGATCCGTGACAGCGCACATGCCTCCCAGACACCTTTTCGGTCTTATCTGAGCAATTTGATCATTTATATCAGAATGTCCATATTCTGAGGCCAATGTAGCGCTCAATCAATAACGATTTTCTACGCGTTTCCCATTGAAGGCCATATTGAGGTTAAATCAATGACTGGAGCTTTTAATTGATAAAAACAAATGACTATTGAAAGTGCAAGTCAGTATCGTGCATTTACTGGTCTTTATTTACTGGTCATTTACGGGTCTTCTACTCTTTAACCCGAAACCCAGTTACTGTCCAGTAGTCAGGATGGCCGAGCGGTCTAAGGCGCTGCGTTCAGGTCGCAGTCTCCCCTGGAGGCGTGTGTTCAAATCCCACTTCTGACAGATGTTTAGCTGCTCTCACGCAGGAGTCATGCTGCTTTGCAGTAATAATCAGAAGATGAAATAACAACTTCACACAGTGAAATAACAATTAGTAAATTAACCCTCTCAACCTTCTGGAGCTGGGCAAAGAAAATAAGAAAAAACAGTACTTTATAACAACTGAATGAGGGGAACATTTCATGAAGTTAATGTATTATAGTGAGTTACTACATTATCCTTCAGTTATTAAATCATCATTTGCTGTAGGCTATGCCTGCCGGGCCCTTCACTTCTAACAAAAAATTCTACTGTCACAGTTGTCGTGGCCGAGTCGTTAAGGCGATGGACTAGAAATCCATTGGGATCTTCCCGCGCAGGTTCGAATCCTGCCGACAACGAAAATACATTTTTTTGGGACCCCTCCGGAGGTGGAAGTTTATTCGTGTTTCATATACCAATCACATCCTCTCATATCTCCACAAGTACATAGGGATCAGGTGTCCATTTGGGATAGGACTGCTGGCCATCTATCTCACCTCACACATTTACACACCTGGTTATCGGATGTGTCGACATCCGGTTTGGAGCGAGCGGTCGCATTTGCATTCGCTCTGCAGGTAGTATAACTTTTCATTACATTTCATTACATTTCATTATAGTACAACGGTTTAATTTGTCTAACCTTAGCAATTTCTTCTTAGCTAGCTACTTAGCCGTCTGTGTATAAAAGATAATTGAGTAATTATCGTATTCCGTCGTCTATCGTAGTCCACACTGCTATCTGCCCAGCAGCTAGCAAACGTCCACCGTCTACCGAATAGTAGTATAACTTTTCATTACATTTCATTATAGTACAACGGTCTGATTTTCATTTTCATTACAGTACAACGGTTTGGTTTGTTTGATCTTAGCTAGCTACATAGCCGTCTTTGCATCAAACATAATTGTGTAGTTATTGAGGTTCGCCAGCCAGCTATTTTCGCCCTAACGTAACGCAACGTAGCCAACACTGCTAGCTAGCCAGCTTGCCACCGAATAGCAGCATTGTAGAAACGAGTGCATTACAACGGAACGACTTGATCAGTGTAGTGTTGGCTGACTACACAGTTGTCTTTGCTATCTTTGATTTGTATTTGTTCGATCTTAGCTAGCTACTTAGCTGGCTACATAGCCGTCTTTGTATCGGTGATAATTGTGTAGTTATCAAGGTTCGCTGAGGTTCGCTAGCCAGGTATTCTCGCCCTAACGTAACGTAACGTAACGTAGTCAACCCTGCTAGCTAGCCAGCTAGCCACTGATTAGCAGCACTGTAGAAACGATTACATTACAACGGAACGACTTGACTTGTGTAGTGTTAGCTAGCTACATAGTTTTCTTTGCTATCTTTGTATCTAAGATAATTGTGTAGCTTTGAGTAATTATTGGTTAGCTAGCCAGCTATTTTTCGCCTGCCGCGCTGCCGTCCTCCTACCTAGCCAACACTGCTAGCTAGCCAACTTCTACCGAATAGCAGCACTGTAGAAACTTACATTACAACGGAACGACTTGATTAGCGTAGTGTTAGCTAGTTGTCTTTGCTGTCCTTGTATCCATGATAATTGTGTAGTTTAGAGAAATTTAGTGAAATTGTCGAGGTTACCTAGCCAGCTTCACTTTCAACAACGTAGCCACTGCTAGCCAGGCTACTTCACCAGCCAGCAGCACTATATCATTTTAGTCAATAAGATCTTGTATTTTATTTTATTTTATTTTTATTTATTTATTTTTTATTTATTTATTTATTTATTTTTTGCAACGTAAGCTTAACTTTCTGAACATTCGAGACGTGTAGCCCACTTGTCATTCTAATCTCCTTTGCATTAGCGTAGCCTCTTCTGTAGCCTGTCAACCATGTGTCTGTCTATCCCTGTTCTCTCCTCTCTGCACAGACCATACAAACGCTTCACACCGCGTGGCCGCGCCCACCCTAACCTGGTGGTCCCAGCCCGCACGACCCACGTGGAGTTCCAGGTTTCCGGTAGCCTCTGGAACTGCCGATCTGCGGCCAACAAGGCAGAGCTCATCTCAGCCTATGCGTCCCTCCAGTCCCTCGACTTCCTGGCACTGACGGAAACATGGCTCACCACAGATAACACTCCTACTCCTACTGCTCTCTCTTCGTCTGCCCACGTGTTCTCGCACACCCCGAGACCTTCTGGTCAGCGGGGTGGTGGCACCGGGATCCTCATCTCTCCCAAGTGGTCATTCTCTCTTTCTCCCCTTACCCATCTGTCTATCGCCTCCTTTGAATTCCATGCTGTCACAGTTACCAGCCCTTTCAAGCTTAACATCCTTATCATTTATCGCCCTCCAGGTTCCCTTGGAGAGTTCATCAATGAGCTTGATGCCTTGATAAGCTCCTTTCCTGAGGACGGCTCACCTCTCACAGTTCTGGGTGACTTTAACCTCCCCATGTCTACCTTCGACTCATTCCTCTCTGCCTCCTTCTTTCCACTCCTCTCCTCTTTTGACCTCACCCTCTCACCTTCCCCCCCTACTCACAAGGCAGGCAATACGCTTGACCTCATCTTTACTAGATGCTGTTCTTCCACTAACCTCATTGCAACTCCCCTCCAAGTCTCCGACCACTACCTTGTATCCTTTTCCCTCTCGCTCTCATCCAACACTTCCCACACTGCCCCTACTCGGATGGTATCGCGCCGTCCCAACCTCCGCTCTCTCTCCCCCGCTACTCTCTCCTCTTCCATCCTATCATCTCTTCCCTCTGCCCAAACCTTCTCCAACCTATCTCCTGATTCTGCCTCCTCAACCCTCCTCTCCTCCCTTTCTGCATCCTTTGACTCTCTATGTCCCCTATCCTCCAGGCCGGCTCGGTCCTCCCCTCCCGCTCCGTGGCTCGACGACTCATTGCGTGCTCACAGAACAGGGCTCCGGGCAGCCGAGCGGAAATGGAGGAAAACTCGCCTCCCTGCGGACCTGGCATCCTTTCACTCCCTCCTCTCTACATTTTCCTCTTCTGTCTCTGCTGCTAAAGCCACTTTCTACCACTCTAAATTCCAAGCATCTGCCTCTAACCCTAGGAAGCTCTTTGCCACCTTCTCCTCCCTCCTGAATCCTCCTCCCCCTCCCCCCCCCTCCTCCCTCTCTGCAGACGACTTCGTCAACCATTTTGAAAAGAAGGTCGACGACATCCGATCCTCGTTTGCTAAGTCAAACGACACCGCTGGTTCTGCTCACACTGCCCAACCCTGTGCTTTGACCTCTTTCTCCCCTCTCTCTCCAGATGAAATCTCGCGTCTTGTGACGGCCGGCCGCCCAACAACCTGCCCGCTTGACCCTATCCCCTCCTCTCTTCTCCAGACCATTTCCGGAGACCTTCTACCTTACCTCACCTCGCTCATCAACTCATCCTTGACCGCTGGCTACGTCCCTTCCGTCTTCAAGAGAGCGAGAGTTGCACCCCTTCTGAAAAAACCTACACTCGATCCCTCCGATGTCAACAACTACAGACCAGTATCCCTTCTTTCTTTTCTCTCCAAAACTCTTGAACGTGCCGTCCTTGGCCAGCTCTCCTGCTATCTCTCTCAGAATGACCTTCTTGATCCAAATCAGTCAGGTTTCAAGACTAGTCACTCAACTGAGACTGCTCTTCTCTGTATCACGGAGGCGCTCCGCACTGCTAAAGCTAACTCTCTCTCCTCTGCTCTCATCCTTCTAGACCTATCGGCTGCCTTCGATACTGTGAACCATCAGATCCTCCTCTCCACCCTCTCCGAGTTGGGCATCTCCGGCGCGGCCCACGCTTGGATTGCGTCCTACCTGACAGGTCGCTCCTACCAGGTGGCGTGGCGAGAATCTGTCTCATCACCACGCGCTCTCACCACTGGTGTCCCCCAGGGCTCTGTTCTAGGCCCTCTCCTATTCTCGCTATACACCAAGTCACTTGGCTCTGTCATAACCTCACATGGTCTCTCCTATCATTGCTATGCAGACGACACACAATTAATCTTCTCCTTTCCCCCTTCTGATGACCAGGTGGCGAATCGCATCTCTGCATGTCTGGCAGACATATCAGTGTGGATGACGGATCACCACCTCAAGCTGAACCTCGGCAAGACGGAGCTGCTCTTCCTCCCGGGGAAGGACTGTCCGTTCCATGATCTCGCCATCACGGTTGACAACTCCATTGTGTCCTCCTCCCAGAGCGCTAAGAACCTTGGCGTGATCCTGGACAACACCCTGTCGTTCTCCACCAACATCAAGGCGGTGGCCCGTTCCTGTAGGTTCATGCTCTACAACATCCGCAGAGTACGACCCTGCCTCACACAGGAAGCGGCGCAGGTCCTAATCCAGGCACTTGTCATCTCCCGTCTGGATTACTGCAACTCGCTGTTGGCTGGGCTCCCTGCCTGTGCCATTAAACCCCTACAACTCATCCAGAACGCCGCAGCCCGTCTGGTGTTCAACCTTCCCAAGTTCTCTCACGTCACCCCGCTCCTCCGCTCTCTCCACTGGCTTCCAGTTGAAGCTCGCATCCGCTACAAGACCATGGTGCTTGCCTACGGAGCTGTGAGGGGAACGGCACCTCAGTACCTTCAGGCTCTGATCAGGCCCTACACCCAAACAAGGGCACTGCGTTCATCCACCTCTGGCCTGCTCGCCTCCCTACCACTGAGGAAGTACAGTTCCAGCTCAGCCCAGTCAAAACTGTTCGCTGCTCTGGCACCCCAATGGTGGAACAAACTCCCTCACGACGCCAGGACAGCGGAGTCAATCACCACCTTCCGGAGACACCTGAAACCCCACCTCTTCAAGGAATACCTAGGATAGGATAAAGCAATCCTTCTGCCCCCCCCCCCCCCCCCTTAAAAGATCTAGATGCACTATTGTAAAGTGGCTGTTCCACTGGATGTCATAAGGTGAATGCACCAATTTGTAAGTCGCTCTGGATAAGAGCGTCTGCTAAATGACTTAAATGTAAATGTAAATGT